>NC_058416.1:43178362-43314479 GCF_002201575.2 Neomonachus schauinslandi
AGAAAGAAAGAAAGAAAGAAAGAAAGAAAGAAAGAAAGAAAGAAAGAGAAAGAAAGAAAAGGGGAAGAGAAGGGACGAAGGAAGGAAAGAAGGAAGGGAGAGGGGGAGGAAGGAAGAAAGAAAGAAAGAAAACTATAAAAAACTGTTATTAGCCACAATATCTTCTTAATTTCATCAACTATTTTGTTGCCTGGTTCCATGGGAAGAACTCAGAAGTGGATATTTGTGGAGCAAGCTACTTCCTTGCTGACCTTGGTTTAGTAGCCTGGAAATTACCATGAAACCACAAAGCCCTTATGTACCATCACATAATTTACAAATCATCCACACACAAAAATGGCTGTTTCTGCCCCCAAATTTCTAACACCTATGGAGCTGCCTCATCACTACAACATAACTATACATGATGGTGTGTGGATGGGTGGGGGGCTTGTATCTACTTAGGGAATCTTTTGGTTCATAAGGAAGACAGGAAATTTTCTGTAGTATGGTAGCTCTATTTTCAACTTTTTGAGGAACCTCCATACTGTTTTCCAGAGTGGCTGCACCAGCTTACATTCCCACCAACAGTGTAGGAGGGTTCCCCTTTCTCCACATCCCCACCAACATCTGTCATTTCCAGACTTGTTCATTTTAGCCATTCTGACTGGTGTGAGGTGGTATCTCATTGAGGTTTTGATTTGGATTTCCCTGATGCCAAGTGATGTTGAGCACTTTTTCATGTGTCTGTTGGCCATTTGGATGTCTTCTTTGGAAAAATGTTCATGTCTTCTGCCCATTTCTTTTTTTTTTTTTTCTGCCCATTTCTTGATTGAATCATTTGTTCTTTGGGTGTTATATAGCAGCAATGTCCACAATAGCCAAACTATGGAAAGAGCCAAGATGTCCATTGACAGATGAATGCATAAAGAAGATGTGGTATATATATACAATGGAATATTATGCAGCCATCAAAAGGAATGAAATCTTGCAGTTTGCAACGACGTGGATGGAACTGGAGGGTATTATGCTGAGCGAAATAAGTCAATCAGAGAAAGACATGTATCATATGACCTCAAGGATATGAGGAATTCTTTTTTTTTTTTTTAAGGATTTTATTTATTTATTTGAGACAGAGAGAATGAGAGACAGAGAGCATGAGGGGGAGGAGGGTCAGAGGGAGAAGCAGACTCCCCGCTGAGCAGGGAGCCCGATGCGGGACTCGATCCCGGGACTCCAGGATCATGATCTGAGCCGAAGGCAGTCGCTTAACTAACTGAGCCACCCAGGCACCCATGGATATGAGGAATTCTTAATCTCAGGAAACAAACTGAGGGTTGCTGTAATATTGGGGGGTGGGAGGGATGGGGTGGCTGGGTGATCGACATTGGGGAGGGTATGTGCTATGGTGAGCGCTGTGAATTGTGTAAGACTGATGAATCACAGACCTGTACCTCTGAAACAAATAATACATTATATGTTAAAAAAAAAAAAAAGAAGAAGAAGAAGAAGATAGCAGGAAGGGAAAAATGAAGGGGAGGGAAATCGAAGGAGGAGACAAACCATGAGAGACTATGGACTCTGAGAAACAAACTGAGGGTTCTACGGGGGAGGGGGGTGGGCGGATGGGTTAGCCTGGTGATGGGTATTAAAGAGGGCATGTACTGCATGGAGCACTGGGTGTGATAGGCAAACAATGCATCATGGAACACTACATCAAAAACTAATGATGTAATGTATGGTGATTAACATAACATAATAATAAAAAAAAGAAACATCAAATTTTCTTTTCTCATAAGAAAAGAAAATCTTTAAAGATTTCACTTCAGAGGAGAATGTGTTATAAAAATCCTGTCCATGTGGTTGTACCTATCCCCAACATATTTCTTTTCTTCCTAAATATACTTCTTTCAGAAATTCCTTCTCTCTGTCATGATGCCTAAAATTCTGCCAAATAGAGTTGTATTTCAGTTACCAATAATGTCCTGTTAAGATCTGAATATTTTTGAGAATATTATACATCTGTCCCCTCACCAATACCTCACCAAGCTATGTTAAAGAAATTAGATTTTAAATGTGTGGGGCTGCAGAATAACAATTATGTGAGGTAGAGCAGATGTATATAACATGCCAAATATAGGCTAGTGGTCCCCAGACTTTAATGGATGTAACATCACATTCTAGAATCTGAGAGAAATGCAGTTGGGCCTCCACCCCAGAGATTCTGAATCAGTAGGTTTGAGACAGGTATGGGCATTTGCATTCAGACAAGTTTCTTTAGGTGAGTCTATGCATGTTGCCCAATTCCAGGAAATCGGTCCCTTGGGGGTGTGCACGGCACGGTCTGTACACTCTACATGGGGCTCTGGGCATCACTCCTTTTGATACGAGCTTAGGTAATTTGAATACATGAAACACGGGGAGATCATGTGGAAAGGGCTAAAATGGAAAGATAGCTGAATATTTGACAATGGCTCAGTGCCAAAGGCATACTTTACCATTTCAAAATTTCATCAAAGTTTGGCTTTGTACCCAGGAGAGAAGCAACCTCATGCTTTCTTCTTCCTCTTCCTCCTCCTCTTGCTCCTTTCTTACAAAACTCCCTATTCTCACAGCCTGGAACCTGTTTTATATAGTCCAGTATCACATAGACAAAATAATTTTTTTTTTTTTTGCATTGCCTTGGAAATCCTCCTATCACCTTTAACATTACTTTCATAAGAAAACTTGTAAGGTACAAAGAATCCAACAAACCCCTTCCCTAAGACAGAAACTTAAATGTGTACTAAAAAGAAACCAGACAAGGCAAGATTCCAAGAGAAAAATAATGCAACTCTACATTGTCAAGAACCAGCATGTAAATTAATTAAATTGCCTCTCCAAAAAAAAAAAAAAAATCAGGAGGAGCATATTGGGGAGTTATTGCCACATTTTAGGGCTTCCCAAATCTTTGTAATTGTTCCTTAGAATGTTTCAATTAAAGTGTTCTAAATTTTTAAAATGTAATATAAACTCATAATCAGATAAGTACAAAAGAATATTCTAAAGTCAATTATGAATGGATTTTGGATTATTCATCTGCTTCTTTCCATTAGGACAGACAAACTGTAATTAGTGCCTTTATTCCCTTGTTATATAAAGTGTGGAGCTAAGACTTGCAGCATCAGCATCACCTAGAGCTTGTTAGGAAAGAAGAATTGCAGGCCCCACCACACACCAACTGAATCCAAATCTACATTTCAACAAGTTTTCTGGTGACTTGTATGCACATCAACATTTGAGAAGCACCATTTTATTTCACATCCGGACTTAACCTCTGCAGGAACTCAGAGCCTGTATGCTATGGATACTCTCCGATGTTGGTGATACTAAGAATCTTGACACTGGGTCTGAAATATTCAGAGATTGTGACTTTAGAATGGATTTTCAGAAATAAATCCACTTTTATGAATGCAGATCTCTACAAGAAAAATTTTCTTACATTTCAATTCCTACTGAGGATTCTATAAAACAAGGCTACGCTCCTCAATTCAGTGGTTGACCCATAAGTAGATAATGACAGAGCCTCTTTTAAAAGAGAGTAGGACCAAAGGTCATATTAGCTTGGATTTCTTAATACATGTTCAAAAACACATGATACTCTAAAATAAATGCTGTTCCACCCCTATCCAATAGTAAACCTAATTAGAGTGTCTGATGATTGGCCACTTTGAATTAAAACTCAGAAGACAAAACTGTTACACTGAACATCCATAAATTTCTCAGGTTATGAAATCGAAAGCAAATTTTAATTGTTGGCTTCAAAACTCCCCATCTCAAACATCCCAAGCCCTCAATAAAAGACATCAACAAAACTATAAAAACACATACAATAAAATGGGGGTGAGGCGTGAAAAAGCAATGGATAAGAGGGTTCACCCATAACTGACATTTTTTAATTTCTCTTTTTCACTTAAACTATTTATTTTGCTTGATCACTGGCTTCCTAGAAGGTAGGCTCCAGATCCTCAAAACTAGGATTTGATTTCTGATAACTTAATCCTATCATTAGCTGTGATAAATAAAGTAACCAGTTTATCATGGGTCAAGGACAGAGTTTCTGCCTTTTGTGGAATATTTCCTTCGTTTTATTCCTTAACTATAACTGTAGCCCATATCCAAGCCAATCAGCATGAAAATATTCAGAATTTTTTAAAAGCAACGTGCAAAAGTGTAGGTAGATGAACACAAAGCCATCAGCATAATCAAACAATTTAAAGCACTTTCTTTTAGTGAATTCATTATGTATGTGATGAAAAAGCTTATTTGTATTCACCATAACAAAACACAAAAAGACAATTCTGATGACCCAATTTTTGCTCATTTAAATTATTTTATCTTTAATTCACTTTGATTTACTGATTTCTTACTGCTAACTTTAAATTATTCCAATTTATGCCAATCTGATTTCTTCTATCATTTTTACATTGATAATTTCATCCATTTTAACTGTCTCTTTTCTAACATTTGATGTTTCCTAATCAACTACAATATTATAAGTAACCAGCTTCTTGCAGAAGGACTTGGCCCTACCATTAGTATGGAAATGTCATACATTCAGCAGAAAAAGGTCACTGCTAGTACTATTTTTTGAAAAATACATACCCTTACTTAGATGAATAGAATAAAGGAAGATAGATATTTGTGATTTGGCTTTTATAACTCAAAATCTTCATTTATGGTTTACAATTACATATATTTAGTTTCGCTAACATATAGCCACACATGTCATGTCTAAATGTAGCTAGACACAACATTTGAGCAGAAAGAGATATAGCTTGATTTTATAGAACAATGTTTTTGTTGGGAGTTGAAAGCTTAGCTACCTCTGTAAATATACAACGAGATATATACAACCATGTGCAGTGGGTGTAGAGTCTATCAAGATTTTTTTTTTTTTAATTTATTTGACAGAGAGAGAGAGACACCAAGAGAGGGAACACAAGCAGGGGGAGTGGGAGAGGAAGAAGCAGGCTTCCCGCCAAACAGGGAGCCCGATGTGGGGCCCGATCCCAGGACCCTGAGATCACGACCTGAGCCGAAAGCAGACGCCTAACGACTGAGCCACCCAGGCGCTCCACGTGTAGAGTCTATCAAGCAGCTTAATGCTCTCAAAGTACTCCAGTGATGATGAAACTCAATCCTCAAAGGACAGTAAGAATATTATTCCATATAATGTATTATGCATCAATAGTTTCAGGCAGGCAAATCTTACCAACCACTCAGGCCACCACAACAGTTAGTGAAAAGAATATTAACTGATTCATGAAATGAAAAAAATAGAGAGAAGAAAGAGAAACCAAAAAATATGCATCCTTTTTTTTTTTTTTTCCTTCTGGCCATCTTTTTCTATCCACCCTGAGTTCCATGAATCTACTTTGTAGACTCAATGCTCCTACCCTCCACTCTCCAAATCTGCATTTGACCCTCCCCCTGTCTCCACTTCTTATCATGCTCTTCTTTTTCTTTATTTCCCATCAAAGCTGAAAGCCAAGTATATACTTGTCATTCAGCCCCAGATATGACTTGTTAAATTAAAGTTTCTAACTCAAGTCAATCCATTATTATGACCACATTCTAATTCAAACCCTGATTAATATGTGTATCTCACAGACCATGATATTAATTTCACCTGAACAATATTCTTTTTTTCTTCCTGCATAGAAAAAGTACTCTGTCACAAGCAACAAATTTTAAAGATTTGCTGAAGTCCTTTGCCCTGTAATAGTTTATCTAGTTGTCATTTTAAGAAAGATAAATTGGGTCCATTATCAAGAAATAGTTGCTATTGCCAATTTTTAACACCAAAACAGCACCCTGATCTTCAAAATCCCTTTCTATTGATCACTCTCATACCAGATTAAGTGGGACAGACATATTTTAGACAATTTAAGATCATTTCTCATCACTGCATAAGAAATCAAACAGTTTTTACTAATGTTTACTAGGGGACATGTGTTTCATTTCTTGTGTACCATATGAAAAATTAACCTACCCTTAATATCAGGGAGATTACACAAATCTGCATGGATATTTTGAAAAGATAATATCAAAGGGGTTGAGGTAGCACAGAGAGAAGTTCTTTTTCAACCTCATTATTTTCCAAAGCAGCAAGATTACCAGCTTTGCGAAACTTTCCCTGTTGAGCTTAAACATACTACATGCTCAAGTGTTTTAATTTATGAATTTTTAAAGACAGAGGAGGACTTGCTCCTGAGTATCAGGAATTTGTCAACTTAATTAAACAATCCCAGTAGTTTTGTGAAGACACATTAGTAATTTCCTCCTGGCTCTGCTAGCCTTTTCCTTCCCAGCCCTGTGTTCTGAAGGTCTCTTACTATCTACTTCTTGAGTCTTTGACTTACAGTCTCTGCTCACAAGGAGTTTCCTCATCAGGCACACGTCATACAGATACGTGCATATGGCTGCTGGTCTTTTTAATTGCTGCTGTTTACCTAAAGACAAGAATCCCATGTATTTAAAAAAAATGATTGCAGGAATATCTGTCAAAAATTAGATGTGCAAGGAATGCTATGGAAATTTTGTAAAATAAATTCGGTGGGTGGGATGGGGGGCATCTTGTTTGTATTTTATTTTTTTTAATTTATTTGAGAGAAAGAGCGAGAGAGCACAAGCAGGGGGAGTGGCAGAGGGAGAGGGGGAAGCAGGCTCCCCGCTGAACAAGGAGCCCAATGTGGGGTTCCATCCAAGGACCCTGGGTTCATGACCTCAGCCGAAGGCAGATGTCCAATCGAATGAGTGACCCAATGAAACAATACCACATGATATATGTCCATATATAAGTGTGCAAATATATATACATATATGTATAAAACCATTAACATGTACACATTTTTTAAATGTGAAGAGAAAGAATCGAGAAGAAAGGCTTCTTGCCCCTTCAGCTTTCCAGTTAGGACCTACCTCAGCTGGCCTTCCTATACCCTCTGTCTCCTGATAGCAGCTCTTGTCCACTCCCTGCTGGCCCCTTGGCGTGACCCAAGAAACTAAATGTCGCAACCCAATAATATGCCTCAAGCAGTCCCTGTCACACAAGTAATGTCACAGGGATCATGTGAAAAAGTCATCAAAAATATAATTAATTAGCCCCCTTTTGCACTGCCATACAATGGCGTTTATAGCAGTCTTTTTACAATAAATAAAAAGCATTCAACCCATACCTATATTTTTAAAGCGAGAGTATAATTCAATATTTGGTTGTTCAAACTTTAACAAGCTTTTGCAAGCTAGACCTGAAATTATACTCTGAACCTAAATTATGTTTGAAATAGGCTCCTTTATATAGTTCAGAACAAATGATTTCCAGATGAGAGTCAAAATTCAAAAATAGAGTCTAGAATTCAGAACTGTTCTGTTGGATTAGGGAATTTGTAGGCTAAGGCAAAATGAAGGCTCAAAATCTGCTAAAAGCATATATTTTTGGTCTCTGCTCCTAGGAGAATGTTCATGATGGATGCTATGGAATTTCTGTCAATTCCTAAAATAACCAAATATTCTACTTTTGGGAACCTAAAAAAATAAGAATAAACACAGCTTCTTTCACATAACAGCATAAAGTTAAAAATCAAAGTTTGGAGCTAAATCCATTAGCTGGAACAGTTCAGAGCAGATCGAGGCAAATGGGCTGCATTGCCTCTCTGCTCCCATTCCTTCCATGTTTTGGATTTTGTTCCCTGTATTACCAGATACAGAGTCTCCTGCCTTGGGAAAGGGAACTATGAAAAGAGGGCATGTGCTTCATCCTTTCACAGAATGAATTTCTTTTTCCAAACTGGAAAATGTTGGGAGAATCATAAAATAATTTCAGATTCACATTTTTGGTGACATTATCTATCCTTATTTCAGCACATAGAATGTATGCAGCAGCTTACTGACAGAGAGACAATGCAACAGAGAAGAAAAAGACCAGAATTTTTATTTGGGAGAACTAACTGGAGTTGAATTCAAACTACATTGCCTACTAACAAGAAGAGATTTCCCCCAGCTTCAATTTTCTCCCCTGCAAAATGGGAATACTACCTAGTTTTCAAGAATGTTGAGAGGAGGGCACCTGGGTGGCTCAGTCAGTTAAGCGTCTACCTTCGGCTCAGGTCATGATCCCAGGGTCCTAGGATTGAGCCCCAGGTTGGGCTCCCTGCTCAGCAGGGGAGTCAGCTTCTCCCTTTCTCTCTGCCCCTGCTCCTGTGTTCTCTCTCTCAAATAAATAAATAAAATCTTAAAAAAAAAAAAAAGAACATTGAGCGGGTCAAAAATAATAGATATAGTCACTGACACGTAATAGGTGGTCAGTGTGACGCCTGTTGTGTTACTGGTGTTAACAGGAACAAAGAGAATTCCCATGCACTCTGATTTATTCCGCAATACCCGCCCCCCAGATCTATCTGTATCCAAGAGCCTCAAAAGTAACTCTTATAATTGCTAGTTATCTCTGTTTTCTCTGTTAGAAGAAGCCCTGTTTCACTATAGATTTAGGTCTGCCCTGGAAGTTGGTAGTCACAATACTGGAATAAATGGAAAACTATTCTCACATGAACCAGCAAAACCACACATACCCTTGTCCACCTTTTCCAATACATTTTCTTGTATGCAATGTTCCTTTGACAAACCTTATCATAACCTACATTTTTAAAAAGTACCAATAGTTTTTCGTGCCTCTGCTTCATTACTGGTGCAGGCGAGCTGTACGCTTGTGTTGCACCCCAACCACCTACCCTGGACCGTAGCCCGGTCTTCAGGCGGCGCATGGTGGGGCTTGGGGCAGAGTGGCCAGCATGCGCCCTGGAGCTTGGGGCCGCTTGTTCTGCCCGGGGTTCGGATCTCTGAGACATGCTGGCCAGCGCGCTCTGGCGCCACCCTGATGAGGCCACACGGCCCCAGGGCCAGTCCTTCACACCACCTTTGCAGAATGTGCCACAAAACCGATCCTTGACCGCTTCCCCCCCTCCCCGATCCTTCAGACCCCTGTGCAGATGGGCAAGTTCGCCCCCTGCCCCACCTCCTTCTGGCCTTATGACTGAGCACCTTTTTCCAAGCACTGGAATGGGGTGATGCTGGGGCATGCATGCTTCACCACCGGATCAACTTTGACAAGTATCACCCAAGTCACTTTGGAAAAGTTAGTATGAGGCATTACCACTTAAAGAGGAACCAGAGCTTCGGCCCAACTGTCGACCTTGACAAACTGTGGACCTGGGGCAGTGAGCAGACACGGGTGAATGCTGCCCAAAACAAGACTGGAGATGCTCCTATCACTGATGTGCTGCGCCCCGGCTACTGCAAAGTTTTGGAGAAGGAAAGCTCCCCAAATAGCCTGCCATCATGAAGGTCAGATTCTTTGGTAGAAGAGCGGAGGAGATTAAGGGGGGTAGGGGAGGGGGCTGCATCCTGGTAGCTTGAAGCCATGTGGAGGGAGGTTCATTAAATGCTAATGAGTGCTTTTCAATAAATAGATAAATAAATAGATAAATAAATAAATAAATAAAATTTAAAAGTACCACTAAATTGTAGATCATTATGTACATGTGGTGTAAAGTCTGTTTGAATAAAACTCCTCTAGACACACCAGGAAATCAATCTGACAGACCTGTCTTCTCGCCCACTGGTTTCTCCTGTCCTCTTCCTTGCCCCTCTCTCATCCCTGGAACTCCTGATTCTAACCACACTCCAAGTATCAGCTTCAAGTTCACCTCTTCCTTAAAGCCTAGAGAGGCAATGCCAGCCTCCTTTATAACTCTCCTGAGACTATAGTTGCCGATTTTTCAGTGTTCATATTATTAACAAGGGCAAAGCTGTCGCCCCTGCCATTACCCATGCTTTCATCCTCTTCACCAGTAACGGCAAGTCCTCTCAACAGTCACCTGGGGCCGCCACGCCCTATCTATTCCTCCTGCCCTCCCCTTAATGCCTCACCTTTCCTGACCTGGCAGTCCTCACCTGGCCCATCACAAAGCCTCTGAATTGGTCCTCCTGCCTCCAGTCCTGCATCTCCCCTCTTTTTCTCCACGCTGTTAACAGAACGTTCTTTTTAAAGCGCCAACCTCATTATAGCACGAACTTTGTGAATCTTTTTTTTTCCCTCCGCTATCTACTTAATTAAATGCCAAATCTGGGGCCGCATGTTCTTTCCTGAGAAGGTAGGTTAGGGCAGGGGCTGGGAGTTTGGGGTTTAGAACTGCGCTCTCCGGGACTTGCAGCCTGGATCTGCCGCTCACTAGCCAAGTCAGCTTAGCCAACTCCTTTAGCTTCAACTTCTGTCTGTAAAATGAGGATTTGTGGGGGAGAATTAGGCCCAGTAATAAGCTCTAGTGATGAGCAGAGGATCTTCTACATATAATCGCTTTGCAGAGGGTCACATTCATAATGCGGCCCTCTGCCTGCAGCTCTACCAACATCTTCTACTACACCCGCATCCAACGGCCCACGCAGCCAGTTCCAGCATGGGGTTCCACTCTCTCAGGCCTCTTCATCGTAGAACATACTGGAACCTCTGCCCAGAGGGCTCTCCATCCCTGCTCACTTTATTAATAGGACTAATAATAAATAAATAAATATAAATAAACCTAAGTATAAATATATAGCAGGTATGACTCAGTGCCCACAATCTTGAGCATGCAAGAAATAAAACTTATTTTATTACAACTAAAGATAACTTTTTATTTTGAGCTCCATTTCTCTGGGAAGTAAAAACTTACCATCAATAAATTCATGAATCCACCTTCCCTTTACCATCTCCTTGGGTCTGTGCCTAAATTCTCAGATAGCTGCCTAGCACAAGGGTATTCAGTGAAGTTCATCGGTCCATGCTTGCATCCCTGACAATTATACTGTCTTCATCTAGCTTCTGGTCATTGATCAGGCAATTCTAGGAACTTTTCTTGCTATATCCATGCCCTTCTTGGCCACTCAAGCATCCATCTGTTATTCCTACCTTGTTCTAAAACTGTGAGACAGTTGCTAACATTTTTGTCTAGACCTCCCAAACAGTCCTTTCTTGTCTGGGGCCTGGTCATTTCCCTGAGTATAATTGTGTCTGTGGGTGAAAGCCCCAGGTCCTCTGCAGAGGCTCTGGCCTCCCTCTCCTACCCCTTTTGGTGGTGGGAGTGGGGGAAAAGTACAATGTCCCTTCTGGGGGATCATCCAGCTGAGACTCCCTGACTCCTCCTTCTCAACTTCATCTTGTCTGACTTGGAGTTTGTACCAAATCTTAAGTCCTTTGGAGTCTATTCATTTTACACCCCCAATTTTTTCTCTGCTTATGGCTATATCAAATCCTTTGAAGAAGCAGTAAAATCAGCAATGTACCCGCTCTAAATTGGAGAAGTAAAGCAATAATAGGTAGTATTGGAAGAAAAATATGGCTTACATTTTAAAATATCACAATGCAATATTAAAAATAACTAACATTTATTGGGTAAGTTAGATACATCTTCACACAATTTACAATCTGTATCAGTCAGGGTCCCAGCAGGCAACAGATGGTGCACTCAAATTAAGCTACTCTGAGTAGGGTCTAATCGAGGGACTATTTGCAAACGTGTGGGAAGGGTGTAGATAAACCAAAAGAGATAATGCAGTTCCCTGGGGCTCGGGATGGTGTGAGTTGGGTGACCTTCCCTAGATCCCAAAAGACCACAACAGGGAGCAGTAAGTGGAAGCCAGAAGGAGAGAGTCCTGGAGAACTGCCACCTTTGAGGAGCAGTGACCTGTAATTAAGAGACAGGCAGCCAGAGGTAACCTTGCCTGGGAAGGGTGCCGGGGGGGGAGCCTATGGAATGAATACCGCAACCTCACTCTCTGCCCTCCATCACATCTCCTTCCAGAGCTCACCAATAGGAAGTTAGAAGACTAGGGAGACCTGTAGATGTAGCCCATGCAGGCTGGTTTTTGTGGAGCAGAGAGCAAGACAGAGAAGACGGAGAGCAGGTTCGAAGGGTCAGAGGGAAGACATCCAGTCCACGGTCCATGAGAAACCCCCCAGGTAGTGGTCAGCTCGGTCTTCGTCAGCTCTGGCTGCAAAACACCATAGGCTGATGGCTTAAACGACAAGCATTCCTTTTTCACAGTTCTGGAGGCTGGAAGTCTGAGACCAGGGTGCTGGCACAGTCAGGTTCTGCTGAGAGCTTTCTTCCTGGCTTGCTGATGGTCCCCTCCCTTATACCTCTTCACGTGGCCTTGCCTCTGTGCAGCATGTGGAAGGAGAGATCTCTTTCTCTCTCTTTTTATAAGACCTCTAATCCTATCACAAATGTCCTACCCTCATAATGTAATCTAACCGTAATTACCTTCAAAGGCCCCATCTCCAAATACCATCACCTTGGTTAGAGCTTCAACATATGAGGTTAGAGGGGACAGAAACATTCTGTCCATAGCAAACTCAGATAATGCTTTCTTAGTGGTGCCTTCCTCATCTAGCAGAACTGACTCTTCCTGCATTTACCCCTTGCTGCAGTATTCAGTGCATACCTCTGTGAAGCACGCACACATATTGTACTGGATTTGTGAACACCTGTCTTTCTCTTTCACCAGACTCAGTGCCTTAAGAAGGGTGAAAAGTTTTGCTTGTGTGTGTGTGTGTGTGTGTGTGTGAGAGAGAGAGAGAGATACCAATGACAGTGCCTAAAATATAAAATATAGTGTGCTGGCTGAATGAACAGATAAGTAAATAAATGCCTTTTCTCCATTGCTCAGGATCACACTCCTTAAAGGACAATCCTTTCACAGATAAATAAACTAACTCATGATATCTTCCCTCTTTTCCTGATAAAATATGTGTTATTTAATCACTGCCTTCTGTAGGTAATACCCCAGCCTTTGTCAAATACAAACTGACTTGTTCTGATATTGTGAATTTTAGGCATAGCAAAAGAAAAGGGGAGGAGATGTTTGTGGCAGGGTGATAAAATATATACTGTATCTATTTGGAGGCAGGCATGTCTATGAAGTTCCCTAACTTGTCAACTAGAGTTTACTGGAATTGAATACAAAAGTTAATATGAATTCAGCAGGAAACCCTTATACATAATACCATCTAAAATTATAGTACAACTTTATATATGTTTTTTTGCCAGAATAAAGTTCTCTGGTTTTGAACAAAGCAAATATATATCGATAAATTGGTGTTACCTATCAATGATGAGCTCATGCAGAAGTACAAACATAGCTGTGCACTCAGTGCACTGCAAAAAGACCCTTGATCAAGAGGGGGAAGAAGGTGGGCACCTGGATGGCTCAGTTGGTTAAGCGAGTGCCTTCTGCTCAGGTCATGATCCTGGAGTCCTGGGATCAAGTCCCGCATTGGGCTCCCTGATCAGCGGAGAGTCTGCTTCTCCCTCTGACACTCCTCCCTCTCGTGCTCTCTGTCTCTCATTCTCTCTCTCTCAAATAAATAAATAAAATCTTTTAAAAATTTTTTTAAAAAGGGGGGGAGAAGGTGACTCTTCTTGCTAAATTTGGGCCTTGACATGGACTGCATCTACCTGAAGAAAGGGGGCTTTTTTTTTCTTCACCCGAAGATGTAATTAATGGACCCAGAAAGAGATGACCTAGAGAGGGCACCTTTTTCAATTTGCTGAGATGTCTCTCCATGCCAGCAGCAGCCCTGACCCCAAGTTCATCACAAATTCAATATATCCAAATAAGCTCTCCATCCTCTGCCTCTCTCTTTTCACAGCACAATCATTACCTTCAATGTGTTTGTTCAAGATCAGGGTATTATTTTTGACATTATCATCTCCTTTAACCCCTCCATCAATCAACAATTTAAATGTTCTTCATGAAATAGGAGGGATGTGAATAAATAAAAGTACATTGTATACAATGGTGTGCCAGAGACTATGGTAGCTGGTTAGGAAAAGTAAAAAAGAATACAAGGCAAAGATGGGGCTCTCAAAAATTGGATCGTTCAGTTCGGGAGATAAAAGATAAAGCCATGGAGAGGCGCCTGGGTGACTCAGTTGCTTGAGTAGCCGACTACTGGTTTGGGTTCATGTCATGATCTCAGGGTCCTGGGATGGAGCCCTGTGTCAGGCTCTGCACTTAGCAGGGAGTTGGCTTGAGGATTCTCTCTCTCTCCCTCTCCCTCTGCCCCTGCTACCTCTCTCTCTCTCTCTCCCTCTCTCAAATAAATAATTCTTAAAAAAAATGATAAAGCCATAGAATGACAAATAACTGGGAAAAAGCCAAATGATAAGCACAGAAAGAATCATTACAGTCTCCGCGTGCCTCTCGTTTTCCTGCCCTCCCTGTGCCCCTGTTGATCTCCAAGAGGGGGATAGAGGGGAGCTAGCAACCTCCAGCGCCAGCAGCCTCCTTCCTGTGTTGCCGCCCAGCACAATCTTTGATATTTTCTAAATCTTACGAAAGAAGTGAATGTGGGTGTTTTTAGAAAACCTTATTATTTTTAATAATGGAAAACATACAAGCTAAGTAAAAACAAACAATGTGTGTGATATGCAAATGCATTTTTAGGACAAGTCTCTCCAGATATTTTACTCACATTCTCCCAAAAATAATTTTTTAAAGATACACAGCTCTTCACATTTTTCAGTTGACATCTAAAGTTTTTCAACATATCTTTAGGTAGTTGCAAAGGATGTAATTTTGGGCATACTGTAAATATTGACTTGTTTAAGGAAAATGGTTACCTAGCTCAGTTCAATATACCCAATAGAAAGTTGCAATAGTGGGCACCTGGGTGGCTCAGTCGTTAAGTGTCTGCCTTCGGCTCAGGTCATGATCCCAGGGTCCTGGGATCAAGTCCCGCATCGGGCTCCCTGCTTGGTGGGGAGCCTGCTTCTCCCTCTCCCACTCCCCCTGCTTGTATTCCTGCTCTTGCTATCTCTCTCTCTGGCAAATAAATAAATAAAATCTTTAAAAAAAAAAAAAAAAGAAAGAAAGTACAATAGCAAGCTGATACCGTTCAACATCTATTTTAAAAATACAACACCAGGGGCACTTGGGTGGCTCAGTCATTAAGCGTCTGCCTTCGGCTCAGATCATGATCCCAGGGTCCTGGGATCGAGTCCCACATCAGGCTCCCTGCTCCGCGGGAAGCCTGCTTCTCCCTCGCCCACTCCCCCTGCTTGTGTTCCCTCTCTCGCTGTGTCTCTGTCAAGTAAATAAATAAAGTCTTAAAAAAAAAAATACATGACCAAACTGTTTTTTACATCATTCCTTTTCTCCTTGAATTCATATTTGTACTACATTTCACTGCAGAATTTTATCTTATGTAATATATTTTTATGCACAAAGTCTTATGCTGGTAACCCATCCATATATTTCTATTTTCCAGAATCATAAGATCTAAATATTTTAACAAATTCATATTTTGATAATTAGTATATAATTAGTCAAACCAACATAAATGCATCAGATATTTTGATAACTGGTAAATATACAATGTTGAATATTATCAGAAATACATAACTTAGGGAAAGAGAGGAAACTTTAACAAAAATTAGTTCATGTATCATAATAATCATTGCTAGAATATGATGCAGTTCTGTAGGAACTCTATTTATTTTACTTATATGAGGAAGTGCACATTTGGCAGTCTTGTTCAAATAAATAAATAGTTGGGAATAAAAGTCTTTTTTCTTCCCTGTAGTAAATCACTCAATTATTTAAACTACCTCCAAGTTTTACATTAAAAAAAACCACACTTTATTAAAATCAAAGTGAATAATCAATCAAGTGTCAACCTGGTTAGGTTCTTCTTTACATTTTGTTGAAGGAAATGCATTGGAAACCACTTGTCTTGTAAAGGATTCATTACGAGGTTCCTCCTTAGGAGCTCTCCCTTTCTTAATATCCACAACAGTATCTTGGATTGCCTCCTTGTTTGACATGTAGGAGATTTATCCAGCTCCAAGCAGTACACCAGCACGAGACTCTGGATTGATGATAGGAAACGTTCCTTTTGGGAGAAGTGGGAGAAGGGTCATGGTTCAAGGAGAGCTAAGAGCTAAGAACCAGCATGACATCTCAACCACAGATGAGTTTTTTGGAAAAAAGTAAAAATGAAAGTTGAGGGTTTGGAAATTAATTCCCTTAGCACCATGCCCTTGAAAAGCTTATATGGAACCTTCCACTTCAAAATACCTCATTTTGAAGACTGCTGCACTTTTCCAGATTAGGTAGCCTAACCCTTTCTTCTGAAACATATTTCAGCAGGCTACACCTGTGCTCAGTAACTCCCAATGCCTCTTCAGTGTGTAAAATGTAAACACACAGACACATGAATCCATCTAAATGTGACCATGGTCCCTCCTGATCTTCCCACATTGACTTCCTTCTTAGGAATCTAAAATAAGCAGTCTGCTATAGTCACATGGCTCCCTCCCCATTTTATGTACATATTCTGCTCACATCTAGACTGGAATGCCTCATCCTCCATCATCATCCCCATCTAAGTGTGGTTATCTTCTTGATCCCTTCACCCAGATTTCCCCCTTCTCACTGTGGACCCAACTGATCTCCGAATTCTGGTGAACTTATGTACGAAATATAGCTATAAATATTGGTACTACTTTTTCTGAGGGAAGAAAGATTAATGAAAATCAGTTGCATTGCCTACACACAGGCTATTTTATTGTTTGTTACTTTTGCATATTTATTAATTTTGCTTTTCCAATCAGGAAGTGATTGGACAATGTTTCAGAGCAGTGTTGCATTTCTGTATCTCTCACACTAACAAACTACATGCCCAAAAAAGTAACCATAAAAAGTGTTGTTTGATTTGACCCAGACTCAACCGTCAAACATAAAACAGACTTTTATTCTCAATCATTTTGGGTCTTTCATGTGTCTTTCCAAAAGTCCTTTGGACATCAAATAACCAATTAACTCTTCCAAAAGAACTGTGACAACTAAATTAGTTAAGACCTTATTTGCTCCAAGTTTTAGGGAATGAGGACAAAAACGTTTTCAACAATGTAAGTTAAAATTTATCTGTTAACCCCCCACTAGGTACAAGCACCCACATATAAGTGAGTTGAAATAGTAGAATTCTACCAGAAGAAATCTCTACTAAGTAAATCGATTCATGGGTTGCAAAATACATTTCCCCCCTACAGAATCAGAATTTACTTGTCACAATAACACCTTGGGTCACTAGTCCTGGTGAAAAAAAAAACATGCTTTATTGTTTCCTACATGCTGTTGCCAAACAGACTGGAAAATGACAAGACAGAGATTGAATTAAAATATTGAAACCTAATTAAAACTTCAATACCAACACCACTAACCTTGGGGATGTTTTATTTGCCACAGCGAACTAATGTCCTCATATAAGGTGAATAGACTGTCTAAGAAAAGGTAACATGGAGTTTCTTTGTGAAGCATAAAAAAAAAGTTATGGCACTCATCTTTAATTATTTATGTGTGTTTTCCCTACATAAAAGCTTGGGTTTACTGAGAGTTTTAATTCTAACTAGAGTTATTATATGTACTGCTAATTTGATTATGATTTGTTCTATATTAGATATTTAAACTCCATTATATGTATTTTTCTCTCCAAAGAAAATATATAGATTATATAAATTATTTTACCTAAAGTTATCACTGTGATAGCCACATACTCTATGATAAATCAGTGTTTCCCCAAGGAATCACAAGTAAGGTACAGCACAGTACCAATTATTCTAACAAGATACCTTTATTGCCCTAATTTACAAAAATTAACTTTGAATTTCTTTTAAAAAGCGTTCTATGAAATTATGTAAGCATTTTGGGGCTAGATGTGTGAACTTCTCACAAAGACGGAACAGATGATATGTTTGTAGAAAAATGTAGACACTAAGTACAACTTTGTTGCTGAAATTAGATGCTGATGTACCTGTAGACCTCACATAATGTGCAAGAAAGAGGCAAAGAGTTTACAGTGATTGAGATGCTGGAGCATGATCTCAGAATCATAGTTCCAATGAAATGAAAAAAAGAAAATTAACCAAAAGAGATAAGTTAGTTTGTTCCCTGATATCCAAACCAACAGATACAAATGCATGGATAGTTGACAAGTGACAACAGATCAATATCATCAGGATAGATCAAAAAGAAAAAAAAGAAATTTGTGGCAAGTTTAAATTCACTTATGAAGTAATGACTCAATATTTGGAATGCCTAGAGGAGTATAATGCAATGACACACATGTATGAGCAGTTACAAGGATGAACATAGAACACTTCTACCATACTCCTGTCAGCACAAGAACAGACAGAAGCCAAAGAAATAAATCAACATTGTACAGAATGCACTGAATAAAGGAAAAAAGAATCTCTTGGTTGTAAATCCAAAATATTCATTATCTTAATTTTATTTGATTGTTTTCAAAACATGTTGGTCTGTTGATTGTGTCCACATCCTCAAAACTCCCTTCTCTTTGTTTCTATGACACATTGCCTGACTCTTCCAAGGTTTACTCCTTCTCATTCTCCTTTGAAGGCTGCTGTTTTTCTTCCTCATACATTAATTTTGGGTTTCCTCCATTTTCTGCCCTTGGTCCTCTTATCTTTTACTCCATATAATCTCCCAAGATAATTTTACCCATGACTTCCTCTATGAACGGCACCCAATAACTGTGAAATCCATCTTCTTTCCGAGATCCATATAGCCCCCTACCAACTAAATATCTCCAACTGGATGATCTGTAAACTACAACATGTATAAAGCTAAATCTTCCTCTTCCCAACCTTCTCTTTCCCCGTGTGAAGAAATGGTACCAACACACACTCAGTTGTCCAAGATGGAACTCTAGAAGTCATCATCTACATAACTGTTGGAAGCACTATGTGTCCTGCCCAAATCCCCTTTACCAACACTGTGCCCATTCCCAAACTGCTGGGACTATTGGCCATTACAATTCACAGCTGCCACCCTTCTCTGGAAAATTGTCCTTAGTCGAGCCACCTCATGGTGAATGTAGCCATTCCAGAGTGGCCCACAACCCAATATTGACTGTTATGGGGTAAAAAGCCATCTCTTTTATCTCGATGCTGTGGTGCAGTTTATGTACCAAGAGTCCTCCTCTTGAAGACAGGCCAAGCCTCAACTTCACATGAGACCATGTCTTTGCTGGGCTCTTTCCCCTTCTCTACGCTGCTTGAAGAGTACTCATTGTCTTATAAAGCGTAAGCACCTGACGCCCTGTCTCAGGCTCTGCTTCAAGGGCATCCAACCATGGGCACTCCCCATGCCCAATATATCGGAGTCCTATCCATTCTATCTTCTTAAGAATCTTCAAACATGTACCCTCTCCATCAACACTGCCACTGCCTCAGTTTGGGGGGCAGGGTGTTTGGTTTTTTGGGTTTTTTTATCACATTCTTACTTTGTCGATTTTAATAGAGTACTAAGTAATTTCCCTTTCTCTTGTCCTACTCTTTTCAATCCACTCTCATCATTGCCACTACAGTAATCTTTCCAAATACAAATTTAATCTTGTCATTCCCCAGCTTAAGTTTCTATTGACTATGAGACAAAGTTAGGTATTTTCATCATGGCACTCAGGAGCCCTCCCATTTATGTCTCTAATTCACACTCTAGCCGACATTCTATCCCTTTCCCCACTGCAAGAGCCCTAATGGATTCCACACATTTACTCCAACCTTCCATTTCCACAACTTTTCCATTGCCCATAATGACTGTTCTGACCCAAACTAACCTCTTTGCAGGATGAATTATTCCAAGTTCACCTTCAAACATGCTTAGGCACCAGACCCTCCAGGAAGCTCCCCTTACTGTTCACATTTTTCCCTTTTCATTGGTCTTTAGCTCAGGTAGTTTCCATGTGGTCCCTGTGCATATTTTTCTACAAATACTTCTTATCATTCTGATTACTTATCCATTTTTTTACTACTCTGTAAGCTCCTTGAGTACAGGAATCTTTTTATTCCCTCTGCCTAGCCTATAGGGATATTTAGCAGACATTCAAAAGAAATTTAAAAGGTAGTAGTAGTCTTAGAAAGAAAACAACAGCAGAAATTTCTGGCCACTGAGTAGGGCAAGGAGTCCAAGTTCTTCTCAACAACACACTGCTACAGCCTGTACAAAAGTGAATTGCAGCCCACCTGGGAAGACAGAATGGGTTTTCCTAAAAGTATAATTCAGTCAGGTCAAGTAGAACAATAAGGAAGAGATAACTATACATGTTTTACTAGTTCCTAATGAGCTGGAATTGGGGACATAATGAAAATGCATGTAGGCATTTGGCATCAGTTCCAAGAGTATGTCATCTTGATTTGCACGGGGCTGTGCATTTAAAAGAGCCCAATCTTGGTTCAATGCTCTGCTGTCACCATCTTGAAATTTTTAGTAATTCACATCTTCATTTTTCACTGGCCTCACAAATTATGTAGCCAGTCCTGTGTACATTATTTCCAGAACTAGTTACAGGTTAACTCATTAGTGGATCTGTATAAAAAGATTTGTGGTCATGCAATTACTTATTTCCAAGTATTTATTTTCACCTTACTTCCTAAAGTGAGTTGTTCCTCCTATACTCTCTATTCTCTTAGTGGTCTCAGCTGAGGTTTCCCTGATATCAGAGTTTGAGACAAAGGTTGAAGTGCATGGGCTTTATTTGAGGGTCTGGCAAATAAAGCTGGAAAGGATGGTAGACATATAAGGACGTGTTACCAAGTTGCCTACACCATAGGGGCAGAATGCTCATCCCACAGAACCTCCTGAGGAGTTTAATGAACTATCTGCCAGAAGGAGTGAGGTGTAACATTTATCCATTGACTCTCATCCCCCACCGGTCAAGGATAGCCCCAGGATGTACTACACCCTCCTGTTAAGTGCACTCTTGTATCAAGCAGGTTCCTAAAAGCATCAGAGAAACTAGGACAGGTACAGGTATGGTCCCCAGTGAGGCACTGCCACGTTGCACTTGCACGAAGCTGGTCAAACACTCCACAGATCTGGTTGATACAGCAGTGGCCAAAATGAGAAGCAGAGCTGAGGACACATAATAGACCACTAAAGAAATGTCTAATACCCCACAATTCAGTTCTTTTTTTTTTTTTAAATAGGCTCCTGCCCAGTGTAGATCCCAACATGGAACTTGAACTCACAACACTGAGATCAAGACCTGAGCTGAGATCAGATGCTTAACTGGGCCACCCAGGTGCCCCCACAATTCAGTTCTTTTGACTTGTATTTTTATTATCTGTTTAGGTGTCTGTCTCAAGCGCTTAAAATGAAGATTTCTAAGAAGCAAAAGTTGAGGCTTACTCTACTCCTACCCCCCACGGGATACGGAGCACCTACCACAAACAAACGATGACCAAATGCAGGTCACCCTATTTCAGATTAGTCTGATATCCCATGCTTAGACAGAAACAGTGACAAGAGCCACAGTGTTCCAGGACCTGGTGTCGTGCCTCTCCTGTGAACCGTGCTTAGGGAATTTGATCCTGTCCCTCATATATGCTGCATTCCCCAACATGTGATGACCTACAGCCTCAGCCAGGAGAGAATCTGTTCTTTGGAGGGGGTTTTTAGAGAGCAGTGGGGTAGAGAAGCAGGTGCTTCACCTTCACCTCAAGAGAAAAGAGAGATTTCAGAGAGCCACCTTAAGAATGTTGTATGTGTGTGTCCTCTGAAGTTTGGGGGGACCCGAGGTGTGAAACCTGACACATGCCTGATAGTCACGAAACAGATGATGCATTGTCATGGTCACTGTGTGGCCAAAGAGGAGAGAATGGTGGGGCTGCACTATGAGTAAACTGCACTTTGACAGATGGCAGGACAATATATGTAAGTTTTTTCCCAAGAGCTAAGTGGAATCTTGGAGGGCCTTTGACACCCCAACAAGGAAAGTCTATGTGAAGAGAGATGTAAACCACATTTTGTAAACTTTAAACTAGGGTTACTCATCAAAGAAATCTTAAGGAAAACACAAAGTCGAAAGAAGCCCCGAGGCAAGAAGGCATTCTTCCTCTCGTTCTCTTTAAACTCATTTTGGGGGCACCAGGAACCATTGCAAGCAAGCATTATAGATTTCCAGGCTCAAAGTAGTAGTAAACTAAGGCAAGAGAGAAAATCAGATGAGTTATGAATTCCGAGTTTTATTTATGACACTGAACCAAACACATTGATTAGTAGAAGGGTGTTGTTCATGGTTTAGGCCTTTCTTTTTTCTTTTTTTTTTTTCTTTTCAGAGTAATTAGAAAATATACGCGACCTCCCTGATATTTCATCCATTGGGTAGAACATCTCTAGTCTACCAGTAGGGTTGAAATAGATGGAATCTAAAACACAAGGCAAACAAACAAACACATACACAAATAAAACAGACTCTTAAATACCGAGAACAAACTGGTGGTTGCCAGAGGGAAGGTGGGTGGGAGAGGAGTAAAACAGATAAAGAGGATTAAGAGGTACAAAATATCAGTTATAAAATAAATAAGTGGTGGAGGTAAAAGGTACAGCATAGGGAATATAGTCAATAATATTGTAATAACGTTGTTTCGTGACAGATGGTGACTATATTTATGGTGGTGAGCACTGAGTAATGTATAGAATTATGGAAGCAACATGTTGTGCACCTGAAACTAATATAACACTGTGTGTTAATTATACTTCAATAAAAAAAAGAAAGAAAGAAAGAAATGGGCCATGGGGAAACTCTCTTCTGCTGTCACTATATTGAGTCCAACAAATTCAATATTTCTGTAAGAACTCTTTAATACTTGTTTGATGACTGCATGCATGAATAAATTAATTAAGTCCCAGTTGAAAACTTCTGATATTGTCAGTGTAGGAATTCATTGAAGTCAGATTCCAATAAACTCAGTCAGAAATCCCTACAAAATTGGCACCTTAACTGAAATGATTATAAACCTGGTAGCCATGAAGACATCATGCCTTCACAGACCCCAAATTAAATGCATGTACTTCATTAATTAAGAGGAGGTGTATCTCAAAATGTGAGATACAGGAAACATGGGCAAATTATGCAATTATTCTGCCTTTCTCCTAAAAAGCACTTTCATGTAAACAGATCTCATTAAGAACTGGTAAAGGGAGAGGTAAAATAAGTAAAGGAACCTTTATGAAATCTAATCTTTTTTTTCTTTTTTCCGACTGAGGAATGATTTATAGATTGAGTAAAGTCAGATTAATCAGAAAACAAAATTGAAAATATTGAGTGGTTGAAATTAAAGATAAAGGGGCGGCCGGGTGGCTCAGTTGGTTAAGCATCTGCCTTTGGCTCAGGTTATAATCCCAGGGCCTAGGGATGGAGCCCCAAGTTGTACTCCTTGCCAAGCTTCTCCCTCTGCCCACCCCCACCCATTATCTCAAATAAATAAAATATTTAAAAACAAAAACAAAGGAAGGGAAAATAAATTTGGAAGAGAAAGTGGTGTGCAAATTATTTTTCATATTTTACCTGTAATTTTGTTCCCGTATTGACTGAACCTTTTCCTCCTGTCCCCTGAACCTGTCCCCCTTCAGGAGACACATCCCCTGGACTCCATTTCATTTCTTAACTCCAAAGGAATCAGCCATTCATTCATTCAATGTGCCATTTTATTTCTCTGTGCTGACTAACTAATATTCATTTGAACATCTGTTGCAGAACTTATCATGTAACAAGAACAAAATTATTTATATGTAAGTATTCTTTGCTTTTCCTCTCCCATTACCTCTTGTTCTTCTCCCTTTCTAAGGAAAAAGGATACCTTCTGACTAGTTCTTGGAATATTTTTTGTAGTGCAGAATTTAAGTAATATGTTGACTTTCCTAAAGAAGGCTGTCAGAATTTAGGAATGGATTTTATTTCTTGGGGGTCTCTGCTTAGTTGGGTACATCAAATGAGGTTTTTGCGAAGGAGGCAGTAGACAGGATTATTTAGTGGAAGGCAAGATATGTTTGAAGATATCAGTATGGCTGTGGTTGTGTGGATGAAAGAGAGGAAGGGAATTGGGACAATTGCCGAGAGAGCAGCACTGGGTTTCAGCAAAGAGAGAGTTGGGTCTGGTTGGAAATCTGAGAGTGAGAGACAAAGAGAAAGGCTGTGTAGTAACTGTAAGTCTGAGAAGACTGAGGAACAGGAGAAATGATGAAAGGAGGTTTGAAAAAATGTTGGTGTGGTATGAAGCTACTTCTATTAATATTCTCTGAGAGGTGAAAGTTGTGACAGAAACAGTTAATTCCTTCTTTTTTCTCTGATTAAAAAAAAACAGATAGCAAGTAAGAAATATCTTGATCTGAGTAGCTTCACCAGCCCCAAGACACAAATCATGACCCGATAATCAGCCCCTGCACTAACATAGCTCCTGGCCAGTGATTGCTGTAAACTTGAATGTTGAGTCCTGGGTCTGACTAATAGGTGTAGTGGGAAGTCTGACTGAGACAGGAAAAGGGCCTCCATTCCTGAATAAAAATACAAACTTACTAAAGAAAACACCATTTTCCTCCTCTTCCTTCTTGTGCCTTGAAAGAGAACTGATGGCTGAGGCTGCAGCAGCCATCTTGGGCCATGAAGATAAAGGCTAAGAAATCTTAGAGACCTAAGCATTGACTACTTATTGAATTAACTGATTAGTTATTGAGCCACTGAATAAATGCCAGTGACCACTACTTTAGGCTCTTCTATAATGTGAGAAAAAGAAACTCCTATTTGTTTAAAACACTATAGATGGGTTTTCTACTACTTGTCACTGAATGCATCCCTAACTAATTGAGTAAAGATCCCACTTTTGTTAACTGACAGTATTTCTAGGAATGGATAGCACATCACCTGAAGCCAGAACTGCTAGCAACCCTAGGATTTATTAGCATCATTATCACAATGCATTATAATTAATTATATGCACATGTATACCTCCCATTACGAGACCCTCAAGAAGGATTGCATTCTGTTAATCTGCCTATCTCCAATCTTATCACAAGTATGAGGCACATTGTGGCAGCTTATTAAATGCTGGCTGAGTAAATGGATATAATTGAGGTTAATCCGAGGACAGAGTAACCACAGCTATGGTATAAACAAGTTCTTCAAAGCCAACTCAGAAAAGCTTTCATTTCAATCCATACCTTTCTTCCTAACTTTAATCATTTGAACTACATAAATTTTGAAATAAATTGAAATAAATTAACTTTGAATTTTCTAAGTTCTAGGTTTCCAAGTCCATCTTCCCTACATACCAATACCAACCACCCAACCCTCCCCCATTTAGAGTTGCTTAGGTGATAATTCAAACCACTGGATAAATAAATAACAGCTTACATCATACTTTTTACATTCTTTTTTTCCTTTTTTTTTTTTAAAGATTTTATTTATTTATTTGACAGAGAGAGAATGAGAGAGCACATGAGAGGGGGGAGGGTCAGAGGGAGAAGCAGACTCCCTGCCGAGCAGGGAGCCCGATGCGGGACTCGATCCAGGGACTCCAGGATCATGACCTGAGCCGAAGGCAGTCGCTTAACCAACTGAGCCACCCAGGCGCCCCTACATTTTTTTTTTCTGTGTGACAGGATGCTTGAATCAAAATACTGATTTGCAAATTCTGCATAAATTTACATGTTATGTTCAAGCATCCTTAACACTAAGCTTGTAAAATAAAACCCAATTAATTAATTAGTGCAACCTACTGCAATTGTATTTAAACCCAATATTCACAGCATGACACACAGTGTATTTTTAAACCAATTAATTAAATCACATTCCAGTTCTGAAAGAGCAGGCACATAAAGACAAAGAGCTAATGACAGACATGGAAAAAGAAATAGAACCAAAGGAGGCTGGGACTCCCCTATGGATTCAAATTTAATATCAATACTAGAAGTCTAAAAATCAGAAATATGTATTAGAATGTTGAAGAACCTAATGTCATCAGCAACTGTTCTGGTGTAATAAGAAGAGGTCTATTCTGGATAAAACAAGGGACAATTTATTCTCAGTGCGGTTCTACATAAGTTACATTGCTAGATATTATGCAAGAATTGGGTTCTCTCTCCAGATTACTATTGTAATTGCTGCTGTGACGGCAGCCCACATGAATGCCTCTCTTTCCTCAACTATTACCCTTGTAGTTACTATCACACGATTTTCCACTTAATCATTCTACAATTCCTTTATGTATGCTGTAATCTCTCATTGATTTAATCATAATCTCTACAAAGTCCAGGATCGTGCCCTATGTTTCTGTAGTCCCATGACTCCCTAGCAGTGCCTTGAAGGACAGGTGTGCAATAACTTGAATCAGAAAGGCCTTCTTGAGCTATGAAGAATAAAACATTTAAGAGCCACACGGAGATCCTTTAGTATTGTTTGTAAGTGACTGATAAGCTAAGGGACAATACCATAGGACTTCTGAGGAAATCACACCATAGAAGCAGACCCGCCCATTGGCCATTAGTGGAACAAGTTGAAATGAATAACGTCACAGTTTAAAAAAGCAGAGGAAATTATGGACAAAATGATGAAAGATGAAGAATTATGAGGCAGAATTAAGAGTTACAAAAAAATTAACAGTGAGCATTCCATAACAAAAATTCAAATATCTAAAATTAACAGTTCAATAGATAGGTCAATAGCAGTTTGAACACAGCATGTTCAAAAAACAAATAAAAAATATCAAAACTGAAGCACAGAAAGAAAATAATGATAATAGAAGAGAGACTTCAGAACATGTTGGGCAAAATAAAAAATATAATGTTTATGAATTTAGAGAACATGAAATGATTGAGAAAGGGATGGGGTAGAACAATTATTGTAGAAATAACAGCCAAGAATTTTGTTTATTCACTGAAAAGTCATAAACCTATAGAATCATGGAGCTCAGCAAACTCCAAGATAAATACAAAACAAAACAAAACATCACATACCGAGGCTCATCTTGGTAAAATTGCTAAGCGCTTAAGTAAATGAGAAAAATCTTTAAAGCAGGGAACAACCTTCAAAGGATAGTAATAAAACTGACTGACTACTTTCAAAACAATTTCTCAACAATAAAAATGTCTTCAAAGAGAAGACAATGGAATGACATCTAAGCATTGAAAGAAAATAAGTGCTAACCTAGATCTGTGTACTCACCAAAATATTCTTTAAAAACGATTTTAAAACGTGCTCCAGATTTTTTTAATGATAGAATTCGATGCCAAAAGACAATTAAAAGGGAATTCCTCAAAAGAAAAAAAACTTTCCTAGACAAAAAAAAAAAAGGGCAGGAAATAATGAAGCACTCCAGAAAAGACAAATATACGAAGAATTAAACATAAAGTAATTGTGATTACCAAAAACAATATCTCTAATGACTTACAGAACTTAAAATATTTTTATTTGACACTATGTGTCAAAGTAGTACAAATGCTGTGAAGGGGTTAAATAGAATTAAACAGTACAAATGTTTTAGAACTGTCTGTTGAAAGTTAAAAATCAGAATTGGTCTGGTGTATGACAAGGATGCATATTGAAATCTTCAGGGTAACCAGAAAAAAGTAGAAATTATATATATGTATGTATATAATCTAGCAAGCTAATAGAAGGAAGTAATAAATAATAGCATTTTGATTACACAAAATGAGGTCAAGAAGGATGGGGAACAAGATTATCAAACAGACCGGCTGAAGTATAGGTATTATAAGATGACAGACTATCTTTATTGCATTAAATGCATACGAGCCGAACACTCCAGTATTAACAATGAAAAATTAAGTGTAGGGCTGATAACAATGAACTTTACAGAATGCTACTTTACAAGAGACACACTTTAAATATAACACAAAAAGACTGCAGTAGAAGAGTAGAAGAAAATATACCATACAGTACTTCACAACAATGACAGAAAGTTGATTTGGCTGGCTTAGATATACTAATATTGGACAAAGTAGGCCTTCAAAGCAAAAAACACTGTTAGAGATTAAAAACTAGGAAAGATATTATAAAATGATTAAAAGTCAGTTCAACAAGAAGATAACAGAATCTTCGATCTATATTCTCCCAATAATATAGCTTCAAAATATGCAAAGCACACACTGACAGAACTAAAAGAAGAAATGGATAGAGGTGCCTGGGTGGCTCAGGTCATGATCTCAGGGTCCTGAGATCCAGCCCCACATCTGGCTCTTCACTGAATATGGAACGTGCTTGAGATTCTCTCTCTCCCTCTCCCTATGCCCCTACCTCTGTTTGCATTCTCTCTCTTTCTCTCTCAAAAATAGTTAATTAATTAATTTCTAAAAAAAGAAAAAAAAATTAGAAATGTTAAAAATGCAAACTCAGTACATTTTTTAAAGCATGCAATATAAAAAATAATCAACAAAACCAAAAGTTTGTGTGTTTTTTTGAAAACCGTACAAGGCTAATTAAGAAGAGAGAAAATACAAATTACCAATAGCAAGAGTTATCAAAGAAAAATCATTACAAGTCCTGGAGATACTACAAATTATGTTGTAAATAATTTTATGTGGTAAATAAATAATGCCAATAAAGAGCAATTTGGATGAAGTGGATAAATTGTTTTGAAATTATTTTATTTTTAAAGCCTTTCCCTTAAAGAAAATCCTACACCCGGATGACATATTTTGTGAATTCTTCCAAATATTTAATAAAGAATAACAATGATTTTACACAAGCATTTCTAGGGAGTAAAAAGACAGAAAACACTTCCCAACTACTTTAATGAGGGAAACACAATTTTATACCAAAATCTGAAAAGGGTATTAGAAGTAAAACAAGATATAGATTAACTTTTCTATAAATATAGATGCAAAATATAGATGCAAAAATCCTAACCAAAATATCAGCAAATGGAACAATATATTAAATATATATATATCATGATTAAGTGAAGTTTATTTTAGGAAAATAAGAGTAATAAAACATTTTAAAATTAAATATTGTAATATATCACATCAACAGAATAAAAAAAAGTAAAATATATTACAAATCTGTATATGCAGAAAATTCATTTAATTGAATTTAACACTCCCTTCATGATCAAAACTCCAAGCAAAATAGAAATCAAGAAACATACCTTCATCTGATAAGTAGCTACCCAATATCCTACAAGAACATCATACTTAATAGTGAAATATTGAATCCTCCATGAGATTGGAATTGAGTTAACTTAAGGATATCACATAAATTCAACAATCTACTGAAAGTACTTGCTAGTGAAATAAAATAAGAAAAAATCATCATTAAAAGAGATTTGAACTGGAAGGCAAGAAAGAGAACCTTTATTATTCGCATAAGATATGATTATATACCTAGAAAATCCAAAAGAATACACAGGTAGTCAAGTAGAATTAATAACCGATAATACAAGGTCACTGAACATCAAATCCATAAAAAAAATTGTGTTTCTATAAACCAGCAATAAAGAAATTAAAAATGGCATTTTAAAACTGATATTATTACAATAACATAAAAAATATCAAATACTGAAGTAAAAATAAAATGAAAGACTTCTACACAAAAAACTACAAAATATCATTATTATTATTATTATTATTATTTTGATGTAGGCTCCAGCACAGAGCCCAATGTGGGGCTTGAACTCATGACCCTGAGATCAAGACCTGAGCTGACATCAAGAGTCAGACACTTAGCCGACTGAACAACCTAGGTGTCCCAAACTACAAGACATTATTAAGTGAAATTAAAGACCTAAATATCTAGAGAGCTGGCCACACTGACGGATTGAAATACTCAATTTTTAGAAATATAAGTGCTCTCCAAAATGCTCTACAGGTTCATGCAATCTCAATCAAAATCCCAGAAAGTTTTGCTTTTGCTTTTGTTGTTTTTTTTTTTTAATTTATATGGAAATGCAGAGGGTCAGGAATATCCAAGGAAAATGTTTGAAAAAGATAAAAACCAAAAGATATATGATACCAAATAGAATATCAATTAATAAAATGTGGTAATGGCACAAAGACAGACAAATGGAAAATTGGACGAGATGGGTCAAAAAACACACATACACATACATAAATGATTGCTTAATGACACAGATGGTTTTGCAGTACAGTGGGGGAAAGACAGGTATTTCAATAAATGAGTCAGTTGGATATGCATATTGTTTAAGTGCCTTGACTTTTTCTTAACATCGTATCAGTTCCAGATGGATTACAGATTATAACGTGAAAAGTCAAATGTTAAAGTTTTTAGAAGGAAATACAGAAAAACAGTTCATAACATTAGTATGAACAAAGATTTCTTAAATAAGACAAAAAGATAAATGTCATTTAACAAAGATGTTAAAAGGTACTATATTAAGATTCAGAACCTGTGAAGACATCATTAAGGGAGAAATAAGACAAACTATACGGTGGAAGATGTTTCTAACTGATACATTAAATAGAGGACTTCCATCCAAAACATGTAACAACTCCTAAAAGCATTAAGAAAAGGACAGTAAAGGGTGTCTGGGTGGCTCAGTCCTTAAGCGTCTGCCTTCCGCTCAGGTCATGATCCCAGGGTCCTGGGATCGAGTTCCGCATCGGGCTTCCTCTCCACAGGAGGCCTCCTCCTCCCACTCCCCCTGCCTGTGTTCCCTCTCTGTGTCTCTCCCTGTCAAATAAATAAATAAAATCTTTAAAAAGAAAAAAAGAAAAGGACAGTAAACTGGATGGGAAAAAAATGGACAAAAGAATTGAATAGAATCTTTATAAAAGAGGATATAAATAATCAATAAGTATGCTAAAATTGCTTAACTTTATTAGTCTGCAGGGAATACAAATTAAAACCACAGTATGTCACCAGTTCTCCCCCACCAGAGTAGCTAAAATTAAACAAACCAAAAAAGATACTCTCCAGTATTAACAAGAATGCAGAACAACCAGAACTCTCATACACTGTATGTGGGAGTGAAAATTGATGCAATGACTTTAGAAAACCGTGCGGTGATATCCACTAAACTTATGCGCAACTTTGATTTACCAATTTCACTTCTAGAAAATATCCAAGAGACATGTATACATTCATTCTCCAGAAAAGATAAGCACGATAATATTCATAACTTGAAATAGCCCCAAATGCTCATCAGCACTAGAAGGCACAAAGACACTGTGGAACATTCACAGTGGAATACTATATAGTAATGAAGAGTGCATGAACCGCAACATGTAAAAGAATACATATTGTTTGACTCCATTTTCACGTAAGTCAAAAATGGGAGAATTAACCCTTGGTGTTTACTTTCCAAAGCCAGTTCACTTGTTAGATTCTGATTGCATGGGTGGGTATGTTTACCTTATAAAACTCATTTATGGATGTATGCACTTTTCTGTTATGCATGTTATACATTATTAAAAAGTTCAAAAAATCGATCACAGCACATATGTAGGCTAGTATTGCATGCAGAGTACGTGCATAATTATAATGATTATACTCTGTCCAGTACTTGTGTGTAAGACACTCATAGAACTTTATCTACTTATATAATTTAATTACACAAAAGGCAGGGAGTTGAAATTGTTACCCCCAAGGTTTCCAGTGAGACAATTAAGTACTACAGAGTTTAAGAACTTTGTCAAAGAGCTGTAACTCAAAGTACATGATCTCCCTACCATGCAATTCTCCCTCCTAAAAGTTATGAAATTCTAGAGATAATCCAGGGGGCAATAAGGTATAAAAACGTTAATTTGATGTTGTCACAGACTGGGTACTCCGAAGATCAAAACCTGTGAAAGAAAGGGGAAGCAGCAGCACTGGACAGAGGGAAAAGATGAACTTCGATGCAAGCCCAATAAAGCCTCAGCCAACCTGGCAGGGAGGCCGTCCTTGTGTTCCTTGCCCATCCGTCCCTCACTGCCCCATCATTATCCCTCACTGATAGATGTAATACCTCTCAGGTCCCAGATGCAGGCTGCCCTGAGAAGGATGTGATGTTGGGGGCGACTCTCTGTAGCTGAAGCCCCTCCCAAAAGAACAGACAGCTGGTGTCCACCTGCTGACTACTCTCTCCACATTGGGCAGCAAGTTCTTCCATGAAGGAAGAACTAGGCAGTTCATCTCCAGGCCTGCCAAAAGGGTTTCTCTGTTCTCTTCACCCTCACAACCATGCATGTGCTCAGTTCAAGGTCTTTACCAGGAACACTCTTCCCTTAGTGACTCATCTGGGTCTTAACCTTCTTCAAGTATTCCTTCAACTATCACCACTCAATGAGGCCCAACCTGAACATTATATGCGAAATTGCAACCAACTCCCATCCCTGGCTCCACATCCTCTTTACCTTTTTCTGTTTGCTTCATTCCTTTGGGTGTATGTGCATATATGCATATATACCATCTCTTAGCATATTCCAGCATTTACTTATGTTTTACTTTATACTGCTTATTATTGGCACCTCTTCCTCCTAAAACATAAGCTCCACAAAGACAGGAATCTTTGCTTTGTTTACTGATGGGTTCCTAGAGTAGTACTCAACACATAGTAGGTCTTAATAAATGTTTATCAATTAAATTGAGTAAAAGTGTATCCTTACCCCTGAACATGCACCCACTAGTAAAATATGATTAAAATCAACATCAAAAGAAAAGGGAATTATAGCTTCCAGTGTGAGGACTGAGGAGGAGGACGCCTGCCTGTTAGAAAGAGGAGGTGAAGTGTTAAATAATTGTATCATTAATTAGTGTTTCCTTCTCTGTTTTCCCTAAGAGATTTTTCACACTGTGTGTCACTGACTAGGAAAGTAGGAAGGACATAAAGGACTGTCACAGCAGCAGGCATAATGTACAAGCCTCTAAAAATCTATTCCTGGACATTTTTCTTTTCAGTTTAAGATAGAGCAATTCCTATCTACAATCAGAGTTAAGTAAGAGATAATAAAAACACAGAAATATTGGCATTGTAGGAAAATGTTAAAAATACAATTATCTGTTCTAAGGAAAATATAATAAAGTTTATTATATATCAGTTATAGTATTAAGTCCTTTTCTTAAATTATCTCATTTAATATTCACATTTCTATGAACTAGGTACTATCATTATCCCATTGCCATTTAATTTATATTATCCTAACATTATAATGTAAAATTATTATTTTCACAGGTTAGAAAATCAAAGAGTAGAAAGATTAATCAAGGTCACAGAACTAGTCCCCGGTGAGCCAGAATTTGAACCCAGGCACTCTGACTGCAGAGTCCATAACCACCCTGCTTTGATTCCCCAAGCCTCTCCACCGTCCACATCACTTCCAACTGGACTTCACATGAATGCAAATCAACTTCTCTTACGATAAACCAGTAACATACTGGAGTGTATCTGGTTAGCATGCAGTGTTGCCCTAATACAGAGGGAAGTTAGGAGCATTTTGAATATTTCTATATTGTGATTTGCCCACACAGGATGAACCCTGCCTGATGCTCTGTTTATTAACTCCATGTGCTCCTCCCCATGCCCACTCCACCCCTTAGAGATGGTAGGAATCCAGAGAGCATAGTCATGGAGGAAAATCAGGAAGGGGAAGACTTGAACCCAGCCCAAACTTCACAGAACCTGAGAAACTTCTGCTCTTGCTCAGTCCTGGGTTTCTGGTTCCTGGGGTTTTCTGCCAAGCAACAATATAGAAAAGACCAACTAGTAAAGCTATTTGGTTTTTACTTCCCATGACTGCCAGGCCTGCAGGATGCAGAAGCTCTCTACAACCCATAAGCTCAAGATTAAAATCGTTTATACACAAGTTAAATGCTTCATCTGACCTTGGCCTTAACTCTTGGTGGCACAAAGTCCTTCCAAACTCCTCCCAGACCTCCCTCAAAGGTGCAACTAACTAGAACCATTGACGTCCAACTTCTTAATTACTGTGGATTTCATTTGCATATATATTTTCTCTTTATATACCATTATAGTTGGGGGTTATGTTGCTCTACATGAAGAATTCCCAGTGCAGGATTGTCCCAAATGTAACTCAACTTAGTGAGATTCTCTACTATGATGTAGATTTTCCTCCTTCTTGATGTCAAAAGAAAGCAAACCAGTAAATTGTAGCTTTTTCTCACCTCTGTCTCTCTTCCTGTGAGATCTAACTCTTTCCTTCAAGGTCTAGCTGATAAATTCTCTTATTTAATATTAAAAATCAATATCTTTCTTTTGCTCTATTCCTTTTCTGATCAAGATTCCCCATGCTCACTTTCACATGCATCCAATTAGCCTGCACTTAGTCTCAGGGTCACAACTACTGTAACACAGCCTGGGATATGTCACCTTTGGCTGGGCACCCATGGGCCCAGCCATCACTCAGGGTGTTCTTCTAAAAGCAGAATGAGGTGTGCACAATGTTCTCTGATATGAAGTAGAAAGGAGAGAACCAGTTTTGGAGTCAACCCCCAGTCTCTGTCATCCTTGCATTTACCTTTTGGAAAATGTTTGTTCGTATAAAAAGATGAACATTCCTTCCTCCCCTCACCTTCTCCACCACCACTGACTGAGAATTCTCTTATGGAGCAGTATGGTCTAGTTTATTTTGCTTAGTTTTATTTTTCCTAATGCTGTTGAGCTCCCATGATTTGAAACATTGTTGAGGGGGTGGGAGGGATGGTTGGAATAAGCTTGACTAGAGAAGCTGAAGAGTTTGGAGGATGGGGGAGAAAAAGAAAAGAGAATGAGGGAGCTATCCTAGGTAGAGGAAAGCTAGAGAAACAGAAATCGTTAAAGGGTTATTGTTTTGTTTCATTTGTTTTTGAAACTGTACTGTGCAAACTGCTATATGATTGTTTTCTTCACCTTCTCCTGAAAATAAAAATAGGGCGCCTGGGTGGCTCAGTTGGTTAAGCAACTGCCTTCGGCTCAGGTCATGATCCTGGAGTCCTGGGATCGAGTCCCGCATTGGGCTCCCTGCTCGGCAGGGAGTCTGCTTCTCCCTCTGACCCTCCCCCCTCTCATGTGCTCTCTCTCATTCTCTCTCTCTCAAATAAATAAATTTTTAAAAAAATTAAAAAAAATAAAAATAAAATAAAAATAAAATAAAAATAAAATATCTATAGTCCTTTGGATTTTTTTTAAACTGGAAAATGTTGTTTTTATTTATTTTTTAATTTAAATTCAATTAATTAACATATAGTGTATTATTAGTTTCAGAGGTAGAGTTCAGTGATTCATCAGTCTTACATAATACCCAGTGAGTCCTTTTGGATTTTTAAATATTCCTTTGTGTTTAGGGAGAATTTTATAAATGCAAAATTGACTTTAGGGAAGGTGTAGAGCAAAAGAGTTAAGTCACACTAGCTATGTAGGAATAATATGCAAACATATTTAAGTAAAAAAAAATCTCTTATACCGGCCCTTTGAGGGTTTTTACACCATTTTCTTAAACTATAATTAACCAAAGGACAGGTACTGTTCTGTTTTATGTACATTATTATAATATACTTATTATTCCAGTGACCCTATGAGACTGGTTTTATTTTATCCTATTTTATGGATGAGAAAACTAAAACTTCAAGATGAAGTAATTAGCCCAATATTTCACAGCCACTAAGTAGCAAAGCAAGAATTTTAACCTAGAAGCTGTATAATGCCTGTAACTTTCTCTTCCTACATCTTCCACATATGCAGGTCAACAACCTAATCAACTGACATCATTTTGATGGGCTTTATTTCCATTCACACTAAATTAATGAAAAGCTGATATATATGTCCATATATTGCTGATACATTTCAGCAAAAATTGTTAAGCAACTTCTGTGTGCCAAGGACGATGCTGACGTCAGGGTAAAGATAAAGAAGACATTGTCTAAGACCTTGAGAAGTTCACAATTTAGCAGAAATAAACTGAATCATATTTTGCTATTTTGTCATTTGCTATAACATGTTATTTTTCAAAAAGTCCACTTGGAAATGTAAATAATGATAATAATAACTGGTCATAAAACACAAAGTGAAATGCAATATAAAACATCATTGACCTGACCATTTTTATAATTCTTAGGTTTCCGACATAATATGTCAGGTATGAAACTGTGACTAGCAAAGTTAATTTTGTTCTATTACCTCTAAAAGATGATGGCCTTAACAAATATACATACTTCTGAGTACATACATATTGCCTTCATCAATAATCTTCCGGAAACTATTCAATCAGCAGTTAACTCATCTATGAACTAAACTATGAAAGCGATACATTAGCTGGAATGCTAAGTAGCCCTGACTAGTATGAGCTCACATGTCACATAGATGAAAATTCAGAATGTCCGAAAATCCCAGAGAAAGGATAAGCTAGAAGTACTTAGCTGGCTCTACTAGACTGTCTTTTTTGATTAGCTATGTCAAAGTACTTCAGCCAGGTTTAATCATATGCTTCTCTTTGACTCTACTTCTCTTAGCTTGCAGCGCTTTACCTGGACATAATATCCCCTCTCAAATCACTTTGACACAGTCACTTTTGTAATGTTTTCCAAATACATCGCTACTGGTATCAGTGGTAGCTATTATCCTTACTAAAAAAGAAAACATTGTCTGTAGCACAAGCAATAATGCCCACAGTTAGAGTCTCCTTGCAGTTTAGCAGTGTTTGTTCTTTGTTCTCAATTCTGATTCATCTTAAGGATTTCATTTGGTGCTGTTTGTTGAAAGTGAACTTTGAAAATAATACAACTTCTATTCAAGCAGGTTTCTTCCCCTGTTTAATCCAACATTTCCTGGAATGTCAATTTTTTCTTCACCAAGATCATCCAGTAGTTTTCAAATTATGTGTAGTGGAATTCATTTTTTTTCCTTCAAATACAATTCTTCAAAAGCACCCACATACCATATATGAAAAGATGAACTGTTTGCTCAAGAAGTTAAACTGTTTATTGTTTGTTGGAAGATTCAATCATTGTAACCATAGGATTCTATACAGCAGTTTGATAATCACTTGTGTAATTTGTGAAAAGTATCACACTGTATTTGTATATAGTGTGACTTCCCTTTTAGATGCCAATACTCTTCAATTTATGGATCTTTTATAACTTTGTAAACTTGGAATAGGTGGAGTCAGATGGAACTAGACTCAAACTCTGATTCCACTGCAGGTTTATTGTGTGACCTTGAGCAGTTTATGCAAACTCTGTGGTAGAGCTTTTTTACCACTACTGTGGAATGAACAACCTTTCTGATATATGGCAGTTTTGAGGAGTAATGAGATCAACTTCAGCAGATCTCTGACACTCACCAAAGCTATCTGGAAAGACCTTGTTTCCTCTACACTATTGTGTATACACAATACACACTAAAGGATCGTTCAGACAACAAAATGTAAAAAAAAAAAAATGTAGCTGCACTAGTGTCTTCACTAATCTATTTGTTCTCAGAAATTGGTTGAAAGCCACTGGCTTTCTCTAAAGCACATTTCCATTGAAAGTTACAATTTTTGCCACAAGTTAACTGCCTCTTCAACTTTCACAAAAACTTTATCTCACTTGACAAGAAATATCTGAACTTTGTTGGTGGGAGTTGGTACAGCCACTATGGAAAAAAGTATGAAGTTTCCTCAAAATATTAAAAATAGAACCACCATATGATCTAGCAATCCTACTTCGGAGTCTATATCCAAAAGAAATGAAAACAGGATATCAAAGAGATATCTGGACTCCCATGTTTATGCAGCATTATTCACAATAACCAAGATATAGAAACAACATAAGTTTCCATCAATAGGTGAATAAATAAAGATGTGGATAAAGAATAGATATAGTGGAATATTAATCAGCCATGACAAAGAAGGAAATCTTGCTATTTGCAACAATATGGATGAAACTTGACAGGATTAAGCTGAGTGAAATAAGTCAGACCAAGAAAGACAAATATTGTGTAATATGTAGAATCTAAAAATTTCAACTCATACAGAGTAGAATGGCGGTTACCAGGGGGCAAGGCAGGAGGTAGGTAGGTGGAGGAAATGGAGAAATGTTGGTCAAAGAGCATAAATTTCAGTTAGAAGATGAATAAGTTCTGGGGATCTAATTCACAGCACTGTGATTATAGTAAACAATATTGTATTATACACTTGAAAGTTGCCAAGAGAGTAGATCATAAATGTTCTCACACTGATAATTATGTGACATGATGGAGGTGTTCGTTCATGCTTCACAGATAATCATATTGCATTACACAAGTGTATCAAATCAACATGTTGTACACCTTAAACTTACACAATGTTATATGTCAGTTATATCTAAATGAAACTGGGGGAAAAAGACCCAATGGGAAAGTTAAAAAATAAATATTTGAATTGTTTGAACCATTTAATGAAACAGTTTCAAAGTAACTTTTAATTCATACAAAGGAATTGGTATATTTTTATGTCACATATATATTTTTCTCTCTAGTCTTTAAATATAATACAACTTCTATATTATAACAGCACCTATTTTATTGTAGGTTCTATTTTTCTCTATGCTTTTATCATCTATCTACTGTGGCTTTCCTGTAATCATGGCAATTTTTAAGTATCCTATAGTAGTTTGGGTATGTCTGTGATGAAGGTATTTATGTCATACTTGCCATTTTTGAAGTCAAGTACACACTGGTTTAATAATTTTATAAAATAGATGCCAAATCTTTGTCTAATCTCAGTTGAGTTCACATGTTAAAATGCTTAAATGACAACATAACCTTCAAAGAAAGAAGATAAAATATAGACCAATATGCAATGTCTTTCTTTTGTTGTTGCTTTCTATACCATTTTTATTGCAGCATATCTCTTGGAGAGTATTTCATCCTAATGTTTTCAGAAATACCATATTCTTGTTTTATTTCTAATAAGTTTATATTTAGTTTTAGGCTCACAGCAAAAATGAGTGGATGGTGGAATTCCCATATAACCCCTGTCTCCCCTCATATTCCCACAACTTCCCCCACTATCAACACCCCTCACCAGAGTGGTAAATTTGTCATAACCAATGAGCCCACACTGACACGCACTCATATCACTCTATAATTTACGCTAGGGGTCACTCTTGCTATTGTACATCCTATGGGTTTTGAAAAATGTATAATGACATGTATCCACCATTGTAGTATTATACATAATAGTTTCCCTCATTTAAAAATACTCTATTCATCTTTCTTCATCTCCCAGCCCTTGGCAACCACTGGTCTTTGTACAGTCTCTATAACTTTCCTTTTTCCAGAATGCCATATATTTGAACCACACAGCATGTAGCCTTTTCAGATTGGCTTCTTTCACTTAGTAGTATGCATTTAAGGTTCATCCATATCTTCCATGGCTTGATAGCTCTTTTTTTTTTTTTTTTTTTAGTGCGGAAAGCTATTCCATTGGCAATGATATTCCATCCACAGTTTATGTATCCATTCACCTACTGAATGACATTTTGGTTGCTTCCAAGTTTGGGTAATTATGAATAAAGCTGTTATGAGCATCTGTGTGAAGGTTTTTGTTTGGATATAAGTTTTCAATTTATTTGAGTAAAAAGAAAGAAGAGTGATTGTTGGATTAGATTGGATTGTAAAAAATGTTCAGTTTTGTTAAGAAAAAAAACTTGCCAAACTGTTTTTCAAAGTAGTTGCACCATTTTGCTTTCTGACCAGCAATAAAGAAGAGTAACTGTTCCTCCACATCCTTGCCAGCATTTGATGTTGTCAGTGTTCTGGGTTTCCATCATTCTTATGTGTGTAGCAGTATCTCATTATTTCAATTTGCAATTCTCTAATGACAATATGATGCTGAACATCTTTTCATATTATTATTTCTCTATTATTATTTCATCTGTTTCATATTATTTGTCATATCTATATCTTTTATGAAGGACCATTTTTTATTTTTATTTATTTATTTTTTTTTAAAGATTTTATTTATTTATTTGAGACAGAGAGAATGAGAAAGAGAGAGCACATGAGAGGGGGGAGGGTCAGAGTCAGAAGCAGGCTCCCCGCCGAGCAGGGAGCCCGATGCGGGACTCGATCCAGGGACTCCAGGATCATGACCTGAGCCGAAGGCAGTCGCTTAACCAACTGAGCCACCCAGGCACCCATGAAGGACCATTTTTTAATGTTTGTTTTTTGTATTGTTTAGTTGTTTCCTTATTGTTGAATTTTAAGACTTCTTAAAGAGTTTTTGTGATATTGGATAAGAGTTCTTTATCAGATCTGTTTTTTGCAAAGAGTTTCATCTCGCCTGTGGGTTTTCTGCTAATTCTCCTAACGTTGTCTTTCACAGAGCAGAAGTTTTTAATTTTAATGATGTCTAACTTATCAGTTATTTCTTTCATGCACCCTGCCTTTGGTGTTGTATCTAAAAAGGCATCACTAAACCCAGAGTTGTCTAGATTTTCTTCTATGCTTTCGTCCAGGAATTTTGGGTTTGTCTTTTACATTTAGGTCTATGATCCATTTTGAGTTAGCTTTTGTTAAACACATAAGGACTCTGCCTAGATTTAGTAGTAGTAGTGGTAGTGGTAGTATTTTGCATATGGATGTCCAATTATTCCAACACCATTTATTGAAAAGACAACTGTTCCACCATTGTATTGCCTTGACCCTTTATCAAAGATCAGTTGGCTATTCTTATGTAGGTCTATTTCTGGGCTATTTTGTTCCATTGATCTATTCTTTTGCCAATACAACAATGTCTTGATTATAATGTCTTTATAGTAAGTCTTGAAGTTGGGTAATGTCAATCCTCTGACTTTGTTCTTCCTGCCCAATATTGAGTTGACTATTCTGGGTCTTTTGCCTCTCCATATAAACTTTAGAATCATTTTTGTCAACATGCATAAATTAACTTGCTGAGGTTTTGATTGAAATTACACTAAATCCACAAATCAAGTTGGGAGGAACTAACATCTTGACAACTTTTGAGTTTACCTATCCATGTAATGAAATAGCTCTCCATTTATTTGGTTCTTTGATTTCTTTCATCATAATTGTGTGGTTTTCCTCATATAGATCTTATACATATTTTGTTAGATTTGGTTTTGTTTCTATAGACTAAAATAATCTCAACTTTTTAAATTTGTAAGCAACCAGATGGGGATAGTCAGGAAGTCCAGATCAAGGCTATAGAATCCCCCAAAGAATATATGTATACCCCAACCATAATGAAGGTGTACTAGATGGGGCACAGAATTTAATACCAAAATGATAAGTTTAAATTCTAACAATATCTTTTATTAGCCACATGACCTTGCCTAAACTACTCAATAAATCAGAGTCTCAATAATATGGGAATAGCATTGCACCTTATATTTGATGTATAATACTTTATATTTTTTAAAGAAATGTGTTTTATAAAAACAGGATTGAAACATATGGTTTTGAATGAATGAATGAGGCCTAAGATCGAATGATCATGTAATTGAGTCTAGGAAGAAAGGACTAGAGAATAGAGAACATAGAAAAAGATTTAAATAAAAAGTCCATATAGCAATTCAAAGATTCTGGGCAATAAGTGATCAAAACCTAGACCACAATCTACTGAACAGTTTTAGAGCTACTGCAAGAAAAACTGATTTTGAGCTAGAGAGTGAGATACAGTGCCATAAACACTTTTTAATTGAAACCTAAACTATTGGGCAAATTGGTTGTATTTGGGAACATTAGAATCCAGGCTATATTAGTGCACTGTGTTTTTCTATTTTATTTACTATTATATATTCAGCGTATAGAAAATTACCTAAAACATATTATGCACTCAAAAATTTTATTGAATGAACACATAAATTAAAGAACAAAATAACATGGCCAAGTTACTTTTAGAAGCTGGATATACTCATACTCTATTTTGGGTAAAATAAATCCAACATTTAGCACAGCATAAATAGGATGATACTTCATCAGACTGGGAATCTTGACAGTCTTTATTATCAATATGCTGGTTGATTGATGGCTCATAATGTATCTATCTATGTATCTATGTGCCATAATTGAGAAGTACAATAGTTTGAATTTGTCAAGTAAAAGTAAAAAGCAACTAGTAAAGAATAATCCTATTCTTTTCCCCTTGTTCTTCTTTCAGGCCCTAATGCATTACCTGCCTTTGGCTTTTGTTTCCTTCCATTATAAATAAATCGGTTTCCTTGGCTGCAAGCTAACATCTGATTACTTCCTAACTTTGAATAGCAAAGATAGTATTGACTCCAACCCAGGATAATGACTTTCCTTGTGTTTTTTTTTTCCTTTAATTTTCTTTATTAAGTTAAAAAACAGGCCACAATTTTAGAATTAAAAAAAGGAGCAAGATATAAAATACAAAAGATATTGCAAATCATTCACAGAACAGCAAGGTGAATAGTGTTATTTCTTAAAAATAATGTGACAGAAAATCAGGGTTTTGTTAAGGACAGTAGACTAAAATGGGTTATTACTGGCATTTTAAAATTTCTCCCTGAACAATAAATCTAACATTTTTTTAATAAAACTAATATCTTAAAATTATAATCACTCATTGAATGCTATATAACAATTTGCTAGGTTTGTGCTATATATCTATTTTCATAGCCAATCCTTATTTCTTTAAAGAAAGATAATAAATAGGTTTAAAGTATTCCTAGGGTCTGGAGGGAAAGAGAAGATACCCTCAACTGAACACTATATGAACTTATGTTATAGTACTATAAAGGAATGGAATGGTTTTCATTAAGGATTTCCCATAAGAAATCATCAAGTAAGTATATTACCTACATGTATTACTAAATTGCTTCTCCATTCTGCCTTCCCTCACAGGTGCTTCTCACCACATGTGGATTGCTATGCTGATTATAAACCACTAATCTATTAAATAAACTGACTTTATGAACAAAAACTCATACTTGAGAACTAAAAACTCAGAACTAAAAAGTCTGCATGCAAAGACTGAGCCAGGTGTTTGCACTGTGTGGTGGGCTAGGTAACAGCCTATGTACCTCATGGTTGGATCAGTTTCCAATGGCCAGTATTGCCAATTTCTGGGAAATTTCTTCTTGAAAATTAAGTTTGGCTTTAAGAAAGAGAGATTTCCAAGGAAGTTAATTTAGATCTTTATAACAGATTCTAAAAACATTCATTATCTCTTGTAAGCTTCAAGTTACTGGCTCTTTCTTTCTTCTTTATTTATTTGAGAGAGAGAGAGAGCGTGCACACATGTGCAAGCTGAGGGGAGGGGCAGAGAGATAGGGAGGGAGGGAAACTCAAGCAGACTCACTGCTGAAGCATAGAGACCTACGCAGGGCTTGATCTCAGGACCCTGAGATCATAACCTGAGCCAAAACCAAGAGTCAGATGCTCAACAACTGAGCCTCCCAGGCACTCCTCTCACTGGCTCTTTGTCAACACATCCAGTCACATATTGCTTCTCTTTTTCAGTCACTATGGAAAAATTGTCTTTGCTAGAATCTAGTGTTAATCCTCCCACCCCAGTTTGGAGTCATTCATCTATATTTGAACACGATTAATGCCAATACTCAAGACTAAAAAAGACAAAAATTGTGTAAAGACAATGAAAAATAATTGTGTCTCCCAGAAGTACCACAACAGCATTAGAATAGGGAAGACATATCTACCAAGTGTTGCAATCTCAATCTGGTATATGGTCCACCTATGTCTTGAGGGCCCATGGTTAAAAATTTGAGGATTTTGAGGATATTGCCAGAGCTTTCTACCATTACTTAACATAAGACTTCTCTTTACTCAGAAAAGGGAGTTGTATGTTGGTTCCAGTTATAATTACTCTATTCCCAACTATATTTTGCTGGGCAGAAGTTTTCAGATTATGAAATGTGATTAGTATAGCATACTTTATCTTTTCTTTTTATCAACTTTCTCACACATACACACACACACACACAGCTTGTTTATTCTTTTATTTTTACTTACAATTTTCATTGGCCTTTTGTTTATTTTTGTTTGATTTTAAACTACTCCTAATTTTTACATCACTAAAGCACAGTTCATACTAGCTTAAACAAATAAAATGCATTTGTTGGATTTACATATGCAAACAGAAGAATTACAGCCAGATTGTGGGGTTTAACTATTTTATCACTGATCAACTCTATCTCACAGTTTGGCTTTGATTGTGTTGTCTTAATTTAGGGACAGGCTTTCTCCAATGTGCCAGGTCCTAGGATTTCAAGCTTATATATCCCTTGCGATTAAGGCAAGAGTATCTCTTTCTGATGGTTGCTTACTCTGCTCAGAGGTCATTAATTAATTGTAGAATTTGTTTGCCATCTTGAGTGGCTAAAATTTTTTAAACCATCTAGTTCTGTTTCCTTTGTGCTTAACAATTCTTATCTTTCTCTTTTCACATTTTACTTAAGCAGCAAGAACAGTCAGTACCTTCAATGCCTTGCTTGGATATCTGCTTATTTAAATAATCAAGTTCATGACTTTTGTGTTTTCTTTCCATATAACCACAGGCAAAATTTTACTAAGCTTTCTGCAACCATATAACATGGATTGCCCCTTCCACAAGTTTCTAATAACATGTTCCTCATTTCCTTTAAGCCCTCACTGGAAGTGTCCTCAAAGTACAAGTTTCTACCAAGTGTTCAAGGTAACTTAGGCTTTCTTTAGCATAGTCCTCAAAATCCTTCCAGTCCTCCCATTGGCTGGGTCCAAAGCCACTTCCACATTTTTAGACATTGATACAGCATTAACCACTGTTTTGAGTTGAATGATGTCTCCTCTCCCCCCGAAAAATGAAATCTTAACCTCCAACCTCTGAATGTGACCTTATTTAGAAAGAAAATCTTTACATATAATCAAGTTAAGATGAGGTCATTAGGAAGGGCCATAATCTAATATGACTGTGTCCCTATTTTTTTCCAATTTTATTTATTTATTTATTTAGAGAGGGAGAACGAGCAGGAGGAGGAGCACAGGGAGAGGGAGAGAGAGAGAATCCCTGGCAGACTCTGCACTGAATGCAAAGCCCAACACAGGGCTCAATCTCACAACTCTGAGATCATGACCTGAGCTAAAATCAAGAATTGGATGCTTAACCGACTGAGCCACCCAAGCACCGCATGACTGTGTCCCTATAAAAAAAACAAAAATTTGGACATAGAGACAGACATGCACACAAAGAGAACATCTTGTGAAGATGAAGGCAGAGAACCGGGTAATGCATCTACAACCCAAGGAATGCCAAAGATGGCCAACAAACCAATAGAAGTGAGGAAAGAGACAAGGAACAAATTCTCATTCACAGCTCTCAGGTGAAATCACCCTGCCAACACCTTGATCTTGGACTTCTAACTTCCAGAACTATGAGATGACAAGTTTCTGTTATTTAAGCCATTCAGTTTGCTGTACCTCATTTCTGAAGCCCCAGCAAATTAATATATCCATTTTCAGGTATCAAAAACTGGATTTGTTATCTATTATTGTGTAACATTACAATCCCAAATTTATCAGCTTAAAATAATATACATTTAGCACCTCACACTTTCTATGAACTGGGTGTCCAGGCATAGCTTAGCTGGATCCTCTGCAAACCTGTCATTAAGGTGTCAGTAAGGGCTGAGTTTCCATGATAAACTCCACTGGGAAAGGATTGATTCCAAGCTCATGTGACTGTGGGCATAATTCAATTCTTTTCAGGCTGTAAGATTAAGGGTCTCATTTTCTTGATGACTGTTGGCCAGAGGTTGCCATAAATTCTGAATTATATTACCCTCTCCCTAAAGCTGCACATAACATGGCAGCAGGTATCTTCAAAACCAGCAAGGAGAGTCTCCTAACAAGATAGACATTATAATCTTATTTAGAGTGATAGTGTACATGTAATAACATTCAAATAGTTACCTTTATATACCATTTTATACTGATTAGAACCAAGTTATAGGTCTTCCCATACCCAAGAGTAGAAGATTACACAAGGGCATAAAAGTACAAACATATTGGTAAGGGCAAGAATATAGTGAAATTCAGAATACCCCAATACTGCAATATAGTGGTGTATTAATCACTTAATGCTAGTAGAAAAGTTAAGTGAGAGAAGTATTAAAAATAGCTATAGCTTTAATAATTTGTTAAGAGATACACAAGATAAAAAGAGGTAAATTGTGACATCAAGAACATAAAACAAAAAAACAAAAACATAAAACATACATAAGCTGAAAATGAAGGGACAGAAAAAGATATTCTTTTTTTTTTTTTAAAGATTTTATTTATTTATTTGAGAGAGAGAGAATGAGAGACAGAGAGCATGAGAGGGAGGAGGGTCAGAGGGAGAAGCAGACTCCCTGCCGAGCAGGGAGCCCGATGCGGGACTCGATCCTGGGACTCCAGGATCATGACCTGAGCCGAAGGCAGTCGCTTAACCAACTGAGCCACCCAGGCGCCCCAGAAAAAGATATTCTATGGAAATGGAAACCAAGACAGCAGGGGTGGCTATACTTGTATGAGACAAAATAGACAGTAAGTCAAAAACTGCAACAAGAGACAAAAAGGTCATTATATAATCATAAAGGGGTCCATTCATCAAGATTATATAATAATTGTAAATACATATGCATCCAATATTGGATCATTTAAATAAATTAAGCAAATATTAACAGACCCAAAAGGAGAAATAGATAGCAATACAGTGATAGTAAGGGACTTCCACTTTTATAATACCCCACTTCACCAATAATAGATCATCATCAAAAAAATCAGTATGTTCAATCAACACTGAACTCAAACTATACTCTAGACCAAATGGACCTAATAGATATATGCAGAAAATTCTATCCCATAGCAGCAGAATACACATTCTTCTCAAGCACACACACAATATTCTCCAGGATAGATCAATGTTAGGTTATGAAAATGTAGCAAATGTAAAAAGTTTAAAATCAAAATGGAATTAAACTAGAAATCAGTAGGAGAAGGAAAACTCACAAACATATGGAAATTAAACAACACAGTCTTGAATAACCATTGGGTTAAAGAAGTCAAAGAGGGAATTAGGAGAAAACACCTGAAGACAAATGAAAATAAAGAAACAACATACCAAAATTTATGGGATACAGCAAAAGCAGTACTAAGAATGAAGTTTATAGCAATAAAACACCCACATTAAAATAGAAGAAACATCTCAAATAAACAACATAATTTTACACTACACGGAACTAGAAAACAAAAACTAAAACTAAAACTAATGCTAGCAAAAATAAAGAAATAGTAAAGGTTGAAGCAGAAATAAATGAAATAGAAAATAGGAAAACAACAGGAAAATAAAAGAACTAAGAGTTGGTTTTTTAAAAAGATAAACAAAATCAACAAACCCTTTGCTAGACTATTCATGAAAAAGAAGAAGACTCTACTAAAATCAGGAAATAAAGAGAAGACATTACAACCAATGCCAGAATAGATCAAAAAGACTATTATGGACAATTATATAACAATAAATTGGGACAACCTAGAAGAAGTGGGTAAGTTCCTAGAAATACATAACCTACCAACACTGAATGAAGAAGAAATAGCCTGAACAGACCAATAACAAACAAGGAGATTGAATCAGTGATCAAAAACTTTCCAATAAAGAAAAGCCCAGTACTAGAAGATTTCACTGGTACATTCTTCCAAACATTTAAAGAAGAATTAACACCAATCAATTGTAAACTCTTCCAAAAAATAGAAGAGGGAACATTTCCACTCAATTTGTGAGGCCATCATTACCCTGATAAGCAAGACAGACAAAGATACAAGAAAACTATAGACTATAAATGTACAAAAATGTACAAAATGTATAAAACTACATTCCCCAATGAATATAAATGCAAAAACTTCAACAAAATATTAGCAAACCAAATTCAACAGCACATTAAAAAGAATCATATACCATGACTAAGTGGGATTTATTCCAGGGATGCAAATCAATTAATGTAATTAATAAACTGCATTAATAGAATGAAGGATAAAAATCACAATTCTCTCAACAGATGAAGAAGAACCTGACAAAATTCACCACCCTTTCATGATAAAATCTCCCAACAAATTAGCTCTAGAATGAATGTACCATAAAATAATAAAAGCCTTTCATGAAAAGCCAACAGTCAACATTACACTCAATGGTGGAAAACTGAAAGCTTTTCCTCTAAAGATACCCACTCTTGCCATTTCTATTCAAATAGTACTGGGAATGCTAGCCAGAGCAATTAGTCAAGGAAAATAAATAAAAGGCATCCAAACCAGAAAGGAAGAAGTAAAATTATCTGTTTACAGATAACATGATCTTATACAGATGTTCCCCAAATTATAATGGTTAGATTTACGATTTTTTTCAACTTTATGGTGTGAAAGTGATATGCATTCAGTAGAAACCATACTTCAACCATAATTCAAATTTTGAATTTTGAGCTTTTTCTGGGCTAGAGGTATGCCTACAATCCTCTTTCATAATGCTGGGCAGCCACAGCAAGCTGCAGTCCTCAGTCAGCCACACGATCACAAGGGTAATTAACTGATATACTTACTACCATTCTGTACCCATACAACCATTTTGTTTTTCACTTTCAGTACAGTATTCAATAAATTACGTGAGATATTCTATACTTTATTATAAAATAGGCTTGTGTTAGATGATTTTGCTCAACTGTAGGCTAATGTGAGTGTTCTGAGCACATTTAAGGTAGGCTAGGCTAAGCTATGATGTTCAGTAGGTTAGATGTATTAAATGCATTTTCAACTTACAATGGGTTTATCAGGTCATAACCCCATCATAAACTGAGGAAGATTTGTATGAAGAAAAAACATAAAGAACGTAAACACACAAAAAGAAAAATCTCTTAGAACTAATAAATTCAGTTAAGTTGCAGGATATGAAATCAATATACAAATTTAGCTGAATTTCTATACACCAACAATAATATATCCAAAAAGGATAGATCTTATGTTGTGTTCCTTTCACACAAATAATAATGACAATAATAATAATAATAATGATAATAATAAAAGAGGACAAGAATAAACTTTTGGAGCCTATAGATATGTTTACAGCATAGACTAGTGATGGTTTCACAGATGCATACTTGTCTCCAAAATGATCAAATTTTATATATTAAATGTGTACAACTTTTTCTATGTCAATCATACCTTAATAAAGTGATTAAAAGATAGTTGTCCTCAAATAACATATTGAAAAATAGTTGTCCTGGGGCACCTGGTGTCTCGGGGTAATTGTCCGTCTCTTGGTTTCACCTCAGGTCATGGTCTCAGGGTCCTGAGACCCAGGTCAATGTGGAGCCTACTTGGGATACTTTCCCCCTCTTGTCCCTCTCCCTCTGGCCCTCCCCCTGCTAACCCTCTCTCTCTCAAAATAAACAACTAAATGAATAAAATCTTAAAAAAAAAAAAAATACTTGTCCTGAAAGGACATATGTATGTATATGTATGCATGTACATATACAAAAATTTATTTTTTATATTTTATTATTTTATTTTATTCTATTCATTTATTTATTTATTTAGAGAGAGGGAGAGAGAGAGAGAGAAAGGAGGGGCAGAAGGAGAGGGAGAAAGAGAATCTTAAGCAGGCTCCATGCCCAGGGCGGAGCCCAACACAGGGCTTGATCTCACGACTCTGAAATCATGACCTGAGCCGAAATCAAGAGTCGGAAGCTTAACCAACTGAGCCACCCTGGTGTCCCATACTCTTCTTTTTAAAAACTGCAATAAAAATGCATGGTGACAGAGGTGTTCGACTTGAAATGATCTATCCTTCAGAGAAATATCCTTATACTGAGTTATTATTTTATCAACTGTACCACAATTTACTTAGGCAATGAGGAACAGTGAAAAGTGCCATAGTTTGTTGACTTGTCCAAGCAGTAAATGCTATAGTCAGTATTTTATATCCTAGTGCTCTTAAACATGTCAAAATGAATTTTGTCCAAAGCCTGTGCATGAGACCAGGATAAACTAAATAAAAATAACTGTCAGGAGGACTGTCTTCAATCACTTTCTCTCTCCTCCTTCTAAGAGTATTAAGCTGCTAAAATATTATATTATCTTAGATATAATTTTCTGAATCTTTATCTTTTATATAATTTTGTGGATTATGAGGCTTTCTTTGCCTTACTGTCAATGTAAACCCTGTTTATGTATAGGGAGGTTCAGAAAAGACATGTCAGGTGGTTTCCTGTAGGTACATTTTAGCTAGTAGGCCCCAGGGATACATCAACTTTTCCATTTGCTTCTCTTTAGTGAGTTAATTGCAGTGCATCCAATGCTTGTCCTTGCTTTCAACATTCTAACCAGAACAGAGATCTTAATGGGATGCATGCATTAACTGATTTGAGAGACTTCCTTAGATGCTGTTACTTTATTTTTATAACCAATCTATCTAGCTGCTTTTTTGATTAAGCCTCATAAACACAATATCTATTATATTGGTTAAGAATAGCATATTTGTGAGGTCATACCAATTTTACTTACACATTAGGCTGCCAGCTATTATGGATATAACTTCAAACATTTCAAATTATGCTTGGGAGCACAACTGTGATCTGAAATTAGCTTTTTAAGAATGTGCAAGGAAATAAAATACTTCCAGAGCATGAAAATTTAGTCTGGGTCATGTTCCTTTCTGCCTGAACTGTATATATAATATAAATACTTTAATACTTTAATATAAATACTTTAATTTAATTTCCTTAGCACATTGCTAACCTTTCCACACCAACATTTTTTCAGCTTGATTATGAACTGAAGAGTCAGGGACAAAGACTTAGCACATTTAATTCAAGTTCCGTGAAAAGCATCATGAGCAAAAAATGATGGCTGTGTGAAGTCATGAGCCATAGCAAGGAATAGATGGCCAGAAAAGTAAATACCTGAAGAGACAGCCAGTAGGATGAGCCTACATGTTGACAGTACCAGAGGCCAAAACAAACAAAAGTTTAAGAATCGAACAGGCTGATCCAGAGGCCAAGTGTTAACCTCTGTTGGCTATGAGCTAGGATTCACATGCAGATCTGTCCAGTTTCAACACTCTACTGCCATTTCCATTCCACTGCCCAGCCTGATAGAGTTAGCAGATGGCAAGGGCAAGCACACTTTCCAACAGTCTTTACTGGAAACAAAAATGTATTCTTCCAAATGATATTGCAATAAAACACTAAGTCTAAACTATGAAGAGAAATGCTTAAAACCTATGTCAATAGTAAGAAATACATTCTAAGTTAAATTAAATGACTAACAGAAGTTGTGGAAATTTGACTAATAGGTATAGCCTTTTCAAATTTCTAAGAAAGAAAAACTAAATTTCACAGTGGATAATACTTATGCCAGTCACCTTTTTTAATACATGAACTACGGCAACTGACATAACAATGGGTTATCGCCTAGAAAAACACATTAAAACTAAAAGTTAAATGAAACAATTCTGTAACTTTATTATTTATAGAGAAACAAGATGCTGAAGAACTGTAATTGGTGTTTGACTAAAATTAGTTGACTAGATATTTTTACGTTGTACTAGCACAGCAGTACAATTTTTATTTCTAGAAAATAAGATTACTGATTTCATAAATCACTTATAAAATTCAGCTAACAAAATGAACTAAAATTCAGAGCAATGAATCATGGAACACTACATCAAAAACTAATGGTGTAATGTATGGTGATTAACATAACATAATAAATAAATAAATAAATAAATAAATAAATCTTTAAAAAAAAAAAAACTTAGAGTACCTTCTGTTGGCCCTAATATTTCCAAAGGTCATAAAACATTAAAGTATTCTCAGAACCCAAGATTTTCTCTTCAGTGAAACAGGGGAAACGGACAGATATTTATCTCCCTCATACTGTTATGTATTCACAAAATTTATTTAAAAGTATTAGAAACCAATATAGAGTAAGAACCCACTATGCGTTCAGTATTCTGTTAGGTGCTAGCAGAAGTAAAGAATAACCTCCATATTCTCCATATTCTGCAACTTACCTGTTACCTGAATTAACAATTCATGAATAATACAGGAAAATTTAGTACTAATCTAGCTGATTCTTGACTGTGAGGATTCAATGAAAGTGAGACCCATATACACTTCAAAGATATGACATGACTTTATAGAAAAGATACACATTAACAAGGCCTCAATTATGACTATGGCTTTAAGTAGGTGAAACAAAGGAATGGGTATTTTTCAGGCAAAAGAAGTAATAGAGAAAAAAAAAAAAACATAAAAAATCATGAACTTATAGGGCCCCTGGGTGGCTCAGTCAGTTAAATGTCCAGCTCTTGATTTCAGTTCAGGTTATGATCTCAGGGTTGTGGGATCGAGCCCCACACAGGGCTCCAAGCTCAGCCCAGAGTCTGCTTGAGGTTTTCTCTCCCTCTCCCTCTGCCCCTCCCCTGCTCATGTGCACTTTCTAAATAAATAAATAAATAAAATGTATTTTTTAAAAATCACTCAGCCTGCTGCCATCCATTATGTCATCACTCTCATTCTGATTCTTTCTTAATTATAACTTTCCTAAAGGATGAAAAAGGAACCCCAATAATAGTAAGTAAAAACCCATATCTAACTGGAAAAACAGTAACATTAATTAAAAGATAGTGTATGCCACTTTTTAGGCAAGAACACAAAATATACTATATAATTTTGATATAGCGTTTAGCATTTAGCACTGAAAATTTTAAAAATCAGCATGCTTTTTATCCACAGCTTCCCAAATATAATTGGATTACATGAGGAAAAGAGTAACATAAAGCTTTTTTATTTTTATTACATTTTTATTACAAAGAAAGTTATGATATTATTTTGGTCAGTTTCTGGCACCTACCATGATAGTCACTTTCAATAGATTATCAAGTTCTTCTACAGTGAATCTTAATGACAAATGGAAAAAAAAAAATAGTCAAAGGATCATAGGAAATGGTGCCAAAAGGAATATGTAGCAGGGCTTGCAGACTTACAGCCATCTCACTGGCCAATCCATGCTTTAGGTAGCTAAGAAAACACTTTATTCCAGAATATCATATATTTATATGATTAAGCATGTAAATTAAAAAACAATAATACGGGGCGCCTGGGTGGCTCAGTTGGTTAAGCGACTGCCTTCGGCTCAGGTCATGATCCTGGAGTCCCGGGATCGAGTCCCGCATCGGGCTCCCTGCTTGGCAGGGAGTCTGCTTCTCCCTCTGACCCTCTTCCCTCTCATGCTCTCTGTCTCTCATTCTCTCTCTCTCAAATAAATAAATAAAATCTTTAAGAAAAAAATAAAAAAATAAAAAAATAAAAAACAATAATATGATAATATGAAAGGACAATGTATCTAAAATCCAAGATAATAGAAAACAATACAGCAGTTATTGGGCAAAGGATAAACTACAATTATATTAAATAATCATCATTATCATCATCATCTACCATACTGTATATAGACAAATTCTGAAGTTCTTTTAGGCAAACTTACATCATATATTGGAAATAAGTAGCAATATAGATGGGTAATCCCATCCCTAAATGACTGAGCAATAATCTCTACAAAGGGATATACCCACAGTTATGAATGTGTAGATATGCTAGGATATGATGTGATAGGGGTGCTAAGAAACACAGGAAAAATAGAACAATATTAATTCAAAACTGATAAATGTAAAAAGAAATAAAACCAATATTCAAAATATAGTGAAAAATTCCAGGGATGGTAGGTCACCAACACCCCTCCTCCCTTCCTCCTGAAGGACAAAACTTCCAATTATATAGGATACCCTGTACAGAAAATGAATTCCGTACTGACTTGATGGAAAGAATGACATTTACTAAAGCAACACTAGCTTCTCCTTCCTAAAGATCGCAGATGTGTCCCTGGAGATATATACTCAAATAATATCAAAGATAAACTTTGACTTTAAAGATTATTACCCGGTCATTTTTTTAGTCATTAGACTTTGACAAAAAGTATTATGTTAAATGCCTATAGTAGAAAAATCTTAATCTTTACCATGGATTAAGGTGACCACAAATGAAAAGCACTTTTATTCCTTTGATAGCATTGTACAATATAAACACGTGCACATATTTGACAATACATCTTAAAATAATTTTAAATTATTGAAGAATAGATTAATGCTTTCCAAAAACAATATAAACCATAATGTATAAGGTAAGAAATGTGAGATCATCATCCTTACTTAGCAACAAAGGTAAAACAACAATAATGGGATATGTCATCTTAAATTCAATGATACATCTGGGTTCCTTTATGTTTGTAACATATACAGCTTGGAACACATATTTCCAAGACTCTTCAAGTATTCAGGACAGAAATCGAACCTAAACTGTCTTAATCAAAGGGAGAAACATTAGTTCAAATAACTGAATATTCTAGTTGCCAATTTAGGATTTAGTCCTCCTTTTTCTCTTGGCTGTATTGAAACTATGTGACCTCAGTTTCAGGCAGTATCTCTCTTCTCAGGCACCCTTTTCTGCCTACACCTCCTTAGCCTAAGTTCTGTATAAGATTTTTGGATGAAGAAATTGATACACATATAGCAAAATGATAAGATCTAGAAAACAAAGTATCGAGTGAAAAGAAAAAAATAAGATCTATAGCACAATACAATCAAGTAAATTAATAACATACACAAAAATCATAGTTTACAAGAACGTATATATACATATACAATCAAATATATTAGAGTGAGTATCTTTGGAAAATGAAGGTAGGAAAATGAAAGTAGGCTATGAAATGAATGGGGAAAAAATAAAATATCATAAAGCAAGAGAAACCTTTGCAAAAACAAACCAATGATTCGGCTGTACAATGAGCTGAAGTCAAGGAAAGAAGGAAGGAATAAAAGAGGGAAAGAGGGAAGAAAAGAAGTAAGGAAAGGGAAGAGAAAGAAAGGAAAAACCAAGGGAAGATTACTGAAGTTTGTATATGTGAATATAGCACAAGTAGTCACCCTCATCAACCTCCAACTTCTGCCCAACATCATGCAAAGCACAGGCATCAGGCCCTTAAGTCCAAGCCATAAAAATCAAAGATAATCTCTAACAAAATTGAACAGTTTGGGAAAATCTGGTGTGAACATAGATGTTCCAGAGTAAAAGCCCTTTTCATTCAACCAATAATAAGAGAGTTGGCTCATAGTGCCCTCACTCTACAAGCAGAACGAGTCCATCAACAGTGTGCCCCACACACATGGGATTCCCTTTCAGAATCTCACTCAAGAGAGAGACCTTGAAGAGACCTTCAAGAAGTGCTAGAAAAGACACTTCTATAGCAAAAGGAACCCTCAAGAGCAACCCACTCCTTTTGAAAGCATGAAACCAAACATTGCCAGACATATTTGGAGACCTAACCACATGAAAGAGAAATATCAAACTGACCCTGAGAAGGAGAGATAATTAGGGGCATTGGGAGAACTTGAAACAACTCCAGTATGCTCAGAGTGATCAAAGATGAATCACATCCTTAAAACAAAGAAAGGATGCTGTGAAAAAGGAAAAAAACACAGAAGAGGAGCTTCTGTTCCATGGCCAAGATTTCAAAAAACAAACAAAAAAACCAGTTTCTTAAAAAAAAATAAACCACAGGGAGACTAGAAAATAGTGTCTAATAAAACTCCCAGAATAAAAAAACAAAACTACAAAGCATATTAATTTCCCATTGTTGTGTAACAAATTACCACAGACTTATGGCTTAAAACAATACCCATCTGTGATCTCACAGTTCTTGTAGATTGGAAGTCCAGGCATTGTATATCTGGTTTCTCTGCTTAGGATCTCAAAGGTCAGAAATCAAGGTTACAGCCAGACTGTGATCTCATCTGAACTCCAGATCTTCCAAGCTCATCCAGGTTGTTGGCAGAATAACTTCCTTGTAGTAGTAGGGCTGAGATCTCAATTTTCTTATTGGTTATTGGACCAGGGTCACTATCACCTACTGGAGGCCTCCCTCAGGTTCTGCCCACGTGGCCTTCTCAGAACAAGGCAGCTCACATCTTCAAAGCCAGAGTCTCTCTCCAGTCTGGTAGGAAGAATTCTTATATAATGTAAATGTAAACACAAAGGTGACTATCCTAGCCCTCTGCCATGTTAGGAAACCTAATCGGGGAAGTGATTGTCTCATCTATTCATAAGTCCTACCCACACTTAAGGGGGAAGACATTTATATGAGGTGGCTAGAATCTTGGCAGCCATCTTAGAATTCTGCCCCCCTCACGTGGGTAAAGAACTTATAAGACACAGAGAAGACCAAGCCAAGATTAGCCAAGCTAATATTACTCTAACAGGAATTTCAGAGAGAAAGAAGAGTAGATGGAGGGAAAGAAAATATCAAAATTTTCTAAGAACTGAAGAACACAAGCCTTCAGAATGAAAAACTTACTAAATACCAAGTGCAAAGAAAATAACAGATCCATATCTACACATGTCATGTCATCAAGGAGAAATAGAAAATCCTAAAAGCTTCCAAAGAGGAGTTAAACAAGCCAACTGAGTAGCATCTAACTTTGTAGTGGCAACACCAGTGGTTGAAAAACAAGGAAATAATGCTCTCCAGGGGGAAACTTTTCTCGATCTAGAATTCTATAACAAGTCCAGATACCCATTATCTATAAAAACAAAATAAAATGATGATATGTTCAACAAGTATGTATTTTACATACAATATTTTAGAAAACTACTTGAGATTCTACTATAATAAATAAGGGAATAAATCAGGAGAGAGAGAGAGAGAATAAGGGATTCACCCAAGAAAACCAAGGAAAGTTCCAGGATGATAGCTGAGGTATGAGATTCAAAGTGGAGGACAGAGGGATGGATATACTCTACAAGAGTCATCTTTGGTTGGGGCAAGAAACCCACTTGAAAGAATAAAGTACATAAGAAGGAATCTAAAAATATTGAGCTTGTAATAAAGGGAAACGGTGTAAGACTAGCAGAAATGCAAGGAGAAGCAACAGCAAAGGCACAAACAAAATTAATGGTACAGTTATGAAGCTAACTAAAATGTAGCATGATTTTAAGCAATTGGTAGAATATAAGAAAAGAGTCTCCATTTGATACCATTAGTGAGAACATTTTCCTTCAAATGGCTCTACCCTTAGGGAGAAGAGAATGTCATCTTAGCCATCACCTCAATCCACGCCCAGCAATATTTTCATGGTCATTATATGCTGATCATAGGTATTTAAACTCTGGACCTGTTTGTGGTTCAGTATACTGTATAATGTAAATATTAATGACCCTGACAAAATAAAAGTCTAACGGACAGAAGGTGGGGTAAGAGGATGGGAGAGGGAAGAAACAAGAAAGATAGAGGAAAAGATTGAGACACAATATTTTCACGTAACAAGTGGAGACCTAAGAGATACCATCAAAACTTGACCAATCAGGAACTAAATACATATATATATAGGATTTAAATTTACCCAATAGGACTAAAAATAATAGTCAATAATAAGATTTGGGAGTAGAGAGGAGATGGAGGGAGTGGGAAAAAATACTCATCTTTCATGACACAGAGTCAATAAATATTCTCTAAATTTCATTCAAGAAATAGACAAAAAAGTATGTTAGAATTATAGAGGAAACAAAAACAAAACAATGTACAGTAGAAGAGTTTGCCTTTAGACAACAGTACTTAGGGTTTGGAAGGAAAGGAAGAAGGCAGTGGCATGTCATAATGCACAGATTTTTCTACTCTATTTGACTGTGTTATGAAATATATGTATTTTTTTAGGTTTTTCTTTAAAAGAAAGAGAGAGAGTGAAAGCAGTGGGGTTGCGGGGGGGCAGAGGGAGAGAAGGATTTTATTTTTTTTAGAAAAAAACAAGGTTCTTTTTTTTTAAGATTTTATTTATTCATTTGAGACAGAGAGATACAGAAAGAGAGAGCATGAGCAGGGGGAGAGGCAGAGGGAGAAGCACGCTCCCAGCTGAGCCAGGAGCCCCATGTGGGACTTGATCTCAGGACCCCGGGATCACGACCTGAGCCGAAGGCAGACGCCCAACCATCTGAGCCACCCAGGTGCCCCTGGAGAGAGAGAATCTTAAGCGGGCTCCACACTCAGCACAGAGCCCAACTCAGTGTTCGATTTCATGACCCGAGACAATGACCTGAGCTGAAATCAAGAGTCAGATGCTTAACCAACTGAGCCATCCAGGCGCCCCTCAAATGTATGTATTAATTTGCTTAAAATGTAACATTTAAAATTTATTTAGGGAAATATTGTTCCTGTTCAGGAGATAACAGCACTGAAAAACATTATTTGTATTTGTTCTGAAATTCTGTGAGCAATTTTGATGGATTCAAACAAGAGAGAGCTAACTTTTTTTATTCATCATTTAATAATATTGCAAAGCAGTAAGAAATAAACATTATAGTTAAGACTTACTGAGTCTTTACATAGTCACATCATCAAATTAACATGGCATTTGTCACCATCTGTCCAAAAGAGAAAGACTGGGCTTTGTTGAAACTCTATGATATAACTTGCCCAAGCACAGAGCTCAGGAAGTCTTGCCTAGAGCCAGTCTGTTCCCTGGCCATGCTCACTTTGCTGCCCTAAAAGAAAATACAGCTTAGCTTGAAAAGGCTTGCTGATTTAAAGCCTAGAAGAGAACAAAGATAAGGAATTTAACCTAATTTAAACATTGTTGTTGTTGTTGTTTTTCCCCAATCATAAGGTATGCATTGCCACAATGAATTAGCACCCTACCATCTTTCTAACAGGAGTCTAATTGGGATTTTTTTTTTCTCAAAGGACACATGGTTATGAGGAATCAGAAATCCCCATCAAATGTGGCTAACAGCTGAGGAAAGAGTATTGGGGGACTTCTGATTTCAATTCAGGAGTAAGAAAAGCACTGGATCAATTGTATATGTCAATCCACATGGGATCTTATTGATTATAAATGGAAGTTAGTTATCATAAAACAATAACAAAGATAAGTGACACTTCTATCAACAAATATAATATCCCCACTTAAAAACACACTCATGTACCCACTCACATCCAAGTCTGATGGCTTGTCTTTTAGAGCCATACTTTTCAAATTTTGAAGTTGAACACCAGTCACTTGGGAATCTGTGATGGGGTTGAGATGCTGCTTTTCTAACAAGTTCCCAGGTGATGGCTAAGCTGCTGGTCCTTGAATCACATTTTGTGTAGTAAGGACAGCTTCCAAATCTGTGTTTTAGTCAATGACAAGTAGACTGAAAACCTCATCTAAAATATAAAATGCTGCATTATTCACAACCACCAAGATATGGAAACAACCCAAGTGTCTGATGGATGAATGGGATGAAGAAAATGTAAAATGTACATATACCATGGAATATTATTCAGCCTTAAAAAAGAAGAGTATCCTGCTATTTGTGACAACTTAGGTGGATCTGGAAGATATTATGCTAACTGAAATAAGCCAATCACAGAAGAACAAATCCTGCAAGATTCCACTTATGTGAGGTATCTAAAATAGTTAAATTCATAGTAGCAGAGAATAGAATGTTGTTTGCTAGGGCTGGGGGGATAGGAGAAAAAGGAAGTTGTTCAATAGGTATAAACTTTCAATTATGCAAGATGAAAATGTGTAGAAACCTGCTGTACAACATACTCCCTATAGTTAACAATACAATATTGTGCATTTTAAAATATGTTAAGAGGGTAAATCCCATATTAAATGTTCCTAACAGACACACACGCACTCAAAAAAGGAGACACAGGAAAGCTTTGGAAGTATTGTTTAAGTACATTACTTTGATTGTGGCGATGGTATTACAGGTGTTTGCATATGTCCAAACTCATCAAATTGTACCCATTAAATATATGCAGTTCTGGGGCGCCTGGGTGGCTCAGTCGTTAAGCGTCTGCCTTCGGCTCAGGTCATGATCCCAGAGTCCCGGGATCGAGCCCCACATCAGGCTCCCTGTTCCGCGGGAAGCCTGCTTCTCCCTCTCCCACTCCCCCTGCTTGTGTTCCCTCTCTCGCTGTGTCTCTCTCTGTCAAATAAATAAATAAAATCTTTAAAATATATATACATATGCAGTTCTTTGCATATCAATTACACCTCAATAAAGCTATTAAATTAAAAAAAATAGTTTGGTAATTAGATTAGCAATAGAAAGTATGAGACTAATACCTAGGGGGAAAAAAGAGAATAAAATGACTAACAAAGAACAATAGAACTTTGAAACCAGAAAAAACTCTTTAAGAAACCTGTTTCAGGGCACCTGGGTGGCTCAGCTGGTTAAGCAACTGCCTTCGGCTCAGGTCATGATCCTGGAGTCCCAGGATTGAGTCCCGCATCGGGATCCCTGCTCAGCAGGGAGCCTGAAGCTGGACTCCATCCCAGGACCCTGAGATCACGACCTGAGCTGAAGGCAGATGCTTATCCAACTGAGCCACCCAGGCACCCCCCCGCTTAAACTGCTTTAAAATGTATGAATTATATCATCTAAATAATCACAATAAAATTATTAAGAGTTTATTAAAATCAAAAGAGGGATTTTTATTCTTAAAGTGTATCTATTTTCTGCCTGCACATTTCCTTAGGTTGTGCTATGTTCCAATAAAGTAAAAAGTGGGTTGGAATTTTTTCAGTCAGTTCTAAATGTCACGGATTACTGATCAGTCATAGTAAAGAGAAATCTGTAAGACTAAATATTATAACAGATAAAAGAGGGGAAGGAGGATGTGGTCCTGTAATTATATTCTGGAAAACAAAGCCTTTATTTACCTCCTGAGGAATACAATTCACAGGAAATGACAAATCACTGAAGAATAATGAAGAATTAGCAGATTCTTCTATTGAATCAAAGTATAGCTAGAAGGTCAGATATGTTTAAAATAATGTTCACTACTAAATTAATTCCTTTAATTTGAGATGTAATGCCAACTATGAATCTCTTTTTCAGACCTTGTCATTTTTTCCTGAAAAGTTCTATATTTTAACACCATGCTAATACCTGTAGAATTAAGAAAAAATAGGCATCCAAAACATGTGTATCTTCTCTTTTATTTATTTATTTTTAAAAAATCTTACATTTACGACTAAAGAAAGAATACCTACTGATCCAAAATAAAAACATGTTCTCAATGACTGAGAGTCTATTGCCAATGAGTAACACACATCTAAATAAACCTTAAATGGAATTTAACCTTGCAAAGCAAAAGAAATATCAAGATGTCAAACACATTTCTACTTGGTTTAAAATATTTAAATTAGTAAAAATATTGCTTTTGTTTCCAGAAAAAACTATTGAACTAAGAAACTTCCTGGCTTTAAGATTATTAAAAAGATTGTCCTATATGTGACTGTTATGAGCTCACAAAAATTCAGTTTTTATTCGCCACGTTAAATCTTCCAGCAAATTGTTGGCAGTGTGAGGTTGGATACTCATATCGCAATAATCCTGCCCAAATAGTCATGTTTGATTACTCCTTGTTCTGTGCTGAGAGGGAAAAGTCCAATAAATTCTCACTACTACTTTTCAAACCAGACAGTAGCCACTGTAAACATAAGAGAATAAGACAAAATGAGTGCCAACATGAGCACACCTTTTTTCCTAAATGTTGGATTCTAAGAGAAGTATAACAATAAATGGGAAGGAAAAGACAAAAATATAAATTTTGGAGAGCCTATGGAGTAGGAACATTTCAGGAAGACCCCTTGCTATTTCCCTTCATATGAACAGACACGAAAATAAATATTTATCTCAATTAATATGAAAATTTAAAAGAAAATACTCTTTAAGTCAGTTCATTTCAACTATTGGGAGCTCCCAGGTCCCAGGATATTAACCACTGTAGAAAAAGGAGCCTCTATCTACAAGGCATCATAGCAAATAACTGATTCATTAAAAATGCCTCTTCTGTTAAGTAATCATTTCAATAAGGACATGGGCTTAGCTGTGGTAAATGAGACACAAAATGATAATGTCTGAAATATGAAAGTTTATTTCTCTTACACATAAAATCTGAACTGATGAGATGCTCCATGCGGTCACATGGGGCAAAATGTTCTTCCAGCTTCTTGCACTGGTATCCCTAGGATCGGACCTTACCTATATAGCCTAAGATGACAACTTCACATTCCAGCTATCAAAAAAGAGGAGAGAGAGGGAGGAGGCAAGATGGTGAAGGAGTAGGAGACCTGGATTTCGTCTCCTCTCAGGAATTCAGCTGGATAGGGATCAAACCAATCTGAACACCTATGAACTCAACAGGAGATCGAAGAAAAGAAGAGCAATAACTCTCTGAACAGAAAAGTGAACACTTTCTGGAAGGTAGGATGTGCAGAGAAGTGAATCTGAGGCGATGTTCGGGAGGATAGACGGCGGGGGAGGGGCCTCCGTCGGCCGCTTCTGGCAAGTGATAGAACCACGGAGCACAAAATTGGAACTTTTAGAAGTCTGCTCCGCTGAGGGACATCACTCCAGTGGCTAAGCGGGGGGTGGAACCCTTGCGGGACAGTGTGGTCTCAGGACCCTCGGGGTCACAGAAAGGCCAGGGGTGCCTGAGTGCGGCAGAGCTCCCAGGTATCAGAGCGGGGAAGCCGGATGCAGAGACGGAGCCCAGGCGCAGGCTCTCAGCTTGGGGTTGCCATAAACCGTGATCTGCAGCAAAGTCGGGCCACTGCTCCTCCAGCAGGGACCCAACAAGCAGCAGATCCGGGGAGACTCACCTTTCTTCCCCGGGAGGAGAGGTGCGGGAGCGCACCGCAGGAATCTGCTGGGTTTGGAGACTCCACATGGGGTCGGGTGCCAGAGATAGAAATGCGCAGTCACAGGCCGGGTGAGCATGGAGTGTGGCCAGAGACCGGGGAGACGGGAGTGACTGCCGGCTTTTCTCTGGGGGCTCACTGAGGGGCGGGGCCCCGAGTTCTCGGCTCCTCCGGGGTGGAGATTGGGAGGCTGCCATTTTCACTCTCCGCCTCCAAAGCTATACGGAAAGCTTGAAGGGAACAAAAGCTCTGGAGAGCAAACCCGAGCAGATTACTTAGCCCAGACCGGCAAGAGCGGGGCAATTCCACCTCCAGCAAAGACATTTGGGAACCACGGCAACAGGCCCCTCCCCCAGAAGATCAGCCAGAACAGCCAGCCAAGACCAAGACTACCGATCAATGAGAACGGCAGAACGCCAGCGCTAGGGGAATACTGCACATAGAATTCATGGCTTTTTTACCATGATTCTTTAGTCTTTCAAAGTTAATTTTTTTTTAACTGTCTTTTCTCTTTTTTTGAATTTTTCTTTTTCCCTTTTTCAACCAACATATTATCAATCCCTTTTTTAAAAAAAACATTTTTATTTTTCATTTTTAGAGTCATATTCTATCCCTTCATAGTAGTTACCCGTATTTTTGGCATATATATATAAGTTGTTTATATAAGTTGTTCTCTCTTTAAAATTTTGAGATCGTTTCTTCTAACAGATCAAAATATACCCTAAATCTCTATTGTATGGTTTTTTTCTACTCCTCTGCCTGATCACATTCTCTCCCTTTTTTTCTCTCTTTTTTTTAAAATCCTCTTCTTTCTTTTTTCAAACAACTTCTTATCAATTCCTTTTATAAAATTTTTTATAATTTCCATCTTTACAGTCATATTCCATCCCTTCATCATATCAACCCTTATTTTTGTACATATATAAGGTTTCCTTTCTTTAAAATTTTGGGAGGCACTCTCTTCTAACAGACCAAATACACCCAAAATCTAGTGTGTGTCACTGATCTATATATCAGCCTGATCATATTTGATCACATTCTGGGTTTTTTTTGTTTGTTTTGTTCTGTTTTTGTTTGTTTTTAACTTTATCTTTTTCTTTTCCTTTTTTTTTTCTTTTTTTCTTTTTCTTTTTTCTCTCTTTCCCTTTCTTTTCCCACTGCTTCAGGTATTTTCTGATTTGTTTAGAGTATATTTTCTGGGAACGTTGTTACCCTGTTAGCATTTTGTTCTCTCATTAATCTATTCTCCTCTGGGCAAAATGACAAGACGGAAAAAATCACCTCAACAAAAAGAACAAGAGGTAGTACCGACTGCCAGGGACCGACTCAATACGGACATTAGTACGATGTCAGATCTAGAGTTCAGAATCATCACTCTAAAGATACTAGCTGGGCTTGAAAAAAAGCATGGAAGTTATTAGAGAAACCCTTTCTGGAGAAGTAAAAGAACTAAAATCTAACCAAGTAGAAATCAAAAAGGCTATTAATGAGGTGCAATCAAATATGGGAGCACTAATTGCTAGGATAAATGAGGCAAAAGAGAGAATCAATGATATAGAAGACCAAATGATGGAAAATAAAGAAGCTGAGAAAAAGAGAGATAAACAACTACTGGATCACAAGGGCAGAATTCAAGAGATAAGCGATACCATAAGACGAAACATTAGAATAATTGAGATCCCAGAAGACGAAGAAAGAGAGAGAGGGGCAGAAGGTATAATGGAGCAAATTATAGCAGAGAACTTCCCTAACTTGGGGAAGGAAACAGGCATCAAAATCCAGGAAGCACAGAGAACCCTCTCAAAATCAATAAAAATAGGTCAACACCCCCACATCTAATAGTAAAACTTATGAGTCTGAGAGACAAAGAGAAAATCCTGAAAGCAGCTCGGGAGAAAAGATATGTAACCTACAAGGGTAGAAACATTAGATTGGCAACAGACCTATCCACAGAGACCTGGCAGGCCAGAAAGGACTGGCAGGATATATTCAGAGCACTAAATGAGAAAAATATGCAGCCAAGAATACTCTATCCAGCTAGGCTGTCATTGAAAATTGAAGGAGAGATAAAAAGCTTCCAGGACAAACAAAAACTAAAGGAATTTGCAAACACAAAACCAGCCCTACAAGAAATATTGAAAGGGGTCCTCTAAGCAAAGAGAGCCTAAAAGCAGCATAGACCAGAAAGGAACACAGACAATATACAGTAACAGTCACCTTACAGGCAATACAATGGCACTAAATTCCTATCTTTCAATAGTTACCCTGAATGTAAATGGGCTCAATGCCCCAATCAAAAGACACAGGCTATCAGATTAGATTAAAAAACAAGACCCATCAATATGCTGTCTGCAAGAGACTCATTTTAGACCCAAAGACACCCCCAGATTGAAAGTGAGGGGGTGGAAAACCATTTACCATGCTAATGGACACCAAAAGAAAGCTGGGGTGGCAATCCTTATATCAGACAAATTAGATTTTAAACCAAAGACTGTAATAAGAGATGAGGAAGGACACTATATCATACTTAAAGGGTCTATCCAACAAGAAGATCTAACAATTGTAAATATCTATGCCCCTAACATGGGAGCAGCCAATTATATAAGGCAAGTAATAACAAAAGCAAAGAAACACATTGACAACAATACAATAATAGTGGGGGACTTTAACACCCCCCTCACTGAAATGGACAGATCGTCTAAGCAAAAGATCAACAAGGAAATAAAGGCTTTGAATGACACACTGGACCAAATGGACTTCACACACATGTTCAGAACATTCCATCCAAAAGCAACAGAATACACATTCTTCTCTAGTGCCCATGGAACATTCTCCAGAATAGATCACATCCTAGGTCATAAATCAGGTCTCAACCGGTACCAAAAGATTGAGATCATTCCCTGCCTATTTTCAGACCACAATGCTTTGAAACTATAACTCAATCACAAGAGGAAAGTCGGAAGGAACTCAAATACGTGGAAGCTAAAGAGCATCCTACTAAGGAATGAATGGGTCAACCAGGAAATTAAAGAAGAATTAAAAAAATTCACGGAAACCAATGAAAATGAAAACACAACTATTCAAAATCTTTGGGATGCAGCAAAGGCAGTCCTAAGAGGAAAGTATATAGCAATACAAGCCTTTCTCAAGAAACAAGAAAGGTCTCAAGTACACAATCTAACCCTACACCTAAAGGAGCTGGAGAAAGAACAGCAAATAAAGCCTAAACCCAGCAGGAGAAGAGAAATAATAAAGATCAGAGCAGAAATCAATGAAATAGAAACTAAAAGAACAGTAGAACAGATCAACAAAACTAGGAGCTGGTTCTTTGAAAGAATTAACAAGATTGATAAACCCCTGGCCAGACTTATCAAAAAGAGAAGAGAAATGACCCAAATCAACAAAATCATGAATGAAAGAGGAGAGATCACAACCAACACCAAAGAAATACAAACAATTATAAGAACATATTATGAGCAACTCTATGCCAGCAAATTCGATAACCTGGAAGAAATGGATGCATTCCTAGAGATGTATCAACTACCAAAACTGAACCAGGAAGAAATAGAAAACCTGAACAGACCTATAACCACTAAGGAAATTGAAGCAGTCATCAAAAATCTCCCAAAAAACAAAAGCCCAGGGCCAGATGGCTTCCCAGGGGAATTCTACCAAACACTTAAAGAAGAATGAATACCTATTCTTCTGAAACTGTTCCAAAAAATAGAAATGGAAGGAAAACTTCCAAACTCGTTTTATGAGGCCAGCATTACCTTGATCTCAAAACCAGACAAAGACCCCATCAAAAAGGAGAACTACAGACCAATATCCCTGATGAACATGGATGCAAAAATTCTCACCAAAATACTAGCCAATAGGATCCAACAGTACATTAAAAGGATTATTCACCACGACCAAGTGAGATTTATCCCTGGGCTGCAAGGTTGGTTCAACATCTGCAAATCAATCAACATGATACAATACATGAACAAGAGAAAGAACAAGAATCATATGATCCTCTCAATAGATGCGGAAAAAGCTTTTGACAAAGTACAGCATCCTTTCTTGATCAAAACTCTTCAGAGTATAGGCATAGAGGGTACATACCTCAATATCATAAAAACCATCTATGAAAAACCTACAGCGAATATCATTCTCAATGGGGAAAAACTGAGAGCTTTCCCCATAAGGTCAGGAACGCGGCAGGGATATCCACTATCACCACTGCTATTCAACATAGTATTGGAAGTCCTAGCCACAGCAATCAGACAACAAAAAGAAATCAAAAGCATCCAAATCAGCAAAGAAGAAGTCAAACTCTCACTCTTTGCAGATGATATGATACTCTATGTGGAAAACCCCAAAGACTCCACCCCAAAACTGCTAGAACTCATACAGGAATTCAGTAAAGTGGCAGGATATAAAATCAATGCACAGAAGTCAGTGGCATTCCTATACACCAACAACAAGATAGAAGAAAGAGAAATTAAGGAGTCGATCCCATTTACAATTGCACCCAAAACCATAAGATACCTAGGAATAAATCTAACCAAAGAGGCAAAGGATTTGCACTCATAAAACTATAAAATACTCATGAAAGAAATTGAGGAAGACAGAAAGAAATGGAAAAACGTTCCATGCTCATGGACTGGAAGAACAAATGTTGTGAAGATGTCAATGCTACCTAGAGCAATCTACACATTCAAGGCAATCCCTATCAAAATACCATCCACTTTTTTCAAAGAAATGGAACAAATCATCCTAAAATTTGTATGGAACCAGAAAAGAGCCCGAATAGCCAGAGAAATGTTGAAAAAGAAAAGCCAAGCTGGCGGCATCACAATTCCGGACTTCCAGCTCTATTACAAAGCTGTCATCATCAAGACAGTATGGTACTGGCACAAGAACAGACACATAGATCAATGGAACAGAATAGAGAGCCCAGAAATGGACCCTCAACTCTATGGTCAACTCATCTTTGACAAAGCAGGAAAGAATGTCCAATGGAAAAAAGACAGTCTCTTCAACAAATGGTGTTGGGAAAACTGGATAGCCACATGCAGAAGAATGAAACTGGACCATTTCCTTACACCACACACAAAAATAGACTCCAAATGGTTGAAAGACCTCAATGTGAGACAGGAGTCCATCAAAATCCTAAAGGAGAACACAGGCAGCAACCTCTTCGACCTCAGCCGAAGCAACTTCTTCCTAGAAACACCGCCAAAGGCAAGGGAAGCAAGGGCAAAAATGAACTATTGGGACTTCATCAAGATAAAAAGCTTTTGCTAAGCAAAGGAAACAGTCAACAAAACCAAAAGACAACTGACAGAATGGGGGAAGGTATTTGCAAATGACATATCAGATAAAGGGCTAGTATCCAAAATCTATAAAGAACTCATCAAACTCAACACCCAAAGAACAAAGAATCCAATCAAGAAATGGGCAGAAGACATGAACGGACATTTTTCCAAAGAAGACATCCAAATGGCCAACAGACACATGAAAAAGTGCTCAACATCTCTTGGCATCGGGGAAATCCAAATCAAAACCTCAATGAGATACCGCCTCACACCAGTCAGAATGGCTAAAATTAACAAGTCAGGAAACGACAGATGTTGGCGGGGATGCGGAGAAAGGGGAACCCTCCTACACTGTTGGTGGGAATGCAAGCTGGTGCAGCCACTCTGGAAAACAGTGTGGAGGTTCCTCAAAAAGTTGAAAATAGAGCTACCATATGATCCAGCAATTGCACTGCTGGGTATTTACCCCAAAGATACAAAAGTAGGGATCCGAAAGGGTACGTGCACCCCGATGTTTATAGCAGCAATGTCCACAATAGCCAAACTGTGGAAAGCGCCAAGATGTCCATCAACAGATGAATGGATAAAGAAGAAGTGGTATATATATACAATGGAATATTATGCAGCCATTAAAAGGAATGAGATCTTGCCATTTGCAACGACGTGGATGGAACTGGAGGGTATTATGCTGAGCGAAATAAGTCAAACAGAGAAAAACATGTATCATATGATCTCACTGATATGAGGAATTCTTAATCTCAGGAAACAAACTGAGGGTTGCTGGAGTGGGTGGTGGGGTGGGAGGGATGGGGTGACTGGGTGATAGACACTGGGGAGGGTATGTGCTCTGGTAAGCACTGTGAATTGTGCAAGACTGTTGAATCTCAGATCTGTACCTCTGAAATAAATAATGCAATATATGTTAAGAAAAAAAAAAAGAAGAAGAAGAAGATAGCAAGAGGGGAAGAATGAAGGGGGGGAAATCGGAGGGTTAGACGAACCATGAGAGATGATGGACTCTGAAAAACAAACTGAGGGTTCTAGAGGGGAGGGGGGTGGGATGGGTTAGCCTGGTGATGGGTATTGAGGAGGGCACATTCTGCATGGAGCACTGGGTGTTATGCACAAACAATGAATCATGGAACACTACATCTAAAACTAATGATGTAATGTATGGGGATTAACATAACAATAAAAAAAATTTTTTTAATTTTAAAAAGAGGAGAGAGAAAGAGAAGGAGGCATCCTTTCTTTATGAAGGTAAAATTAAAGAGTTAAAACCTTCGTGTCTTTCCACTGGCCAGAACTTTAGTCACATAATTATATTTAGCTGTAAGGAAATCTGGAAAATGTAGCCATTAACTACACAACCACATACCAAAATAACAGCAATTCTATTTGTATAGAAGGAGGACAATTAACAGCCTCTGCCAGTGTCACTTTTGGGTATCTCAAGACACTAATACCTGCCTCATCCCCTTAATGGTAAGGACTAAATGAAATAATAAGCACGAAAGTATTATGTAAACCATAAAGCAATGTACGCATGGAAGACATTATTTATACTTTATACTGATATTTTAGTGACCAAATGGGAAAACACAAAACAGAAAGATAAAGCACAGCAGATAGGGAATTATTTAGTGACACTGTTCTCAAGGAAGGAGCATAAAGAAAAATCTGTTTTAGTGACTGAAGTTCATGCTAGTTATCTGTGATGTGTTAGACTCAGGATGCGTTTAGAGTGTGAAGGTTATTGCCATCATTTGAAATGACACCTATTTGCATCAAAATATTACAGATGACTTTCCAGTTCATGCTTCTTTCCATAGAAACTGCTACCACATCAACGTTTAGGAAACCAACCCCAGGTGCCAGGAAGCGTGCTCGGCACTAGAGATGAAGATGAATGCTGTTCGGGTAAGAAAGACATCTACCTGCAGGGTTGTTTTTTTTTTTTTTCCTTGCAGGTTTAAGTCAGAAAATCACAAACAATGTCATAACCAAAATCATGCTAATATTTCTTAAAGTCCTGTGGGAGGAGCCTACAAAAGAAATTTATGCTGAAAGCATGACGTTTTGGTAATGCCAACAATGCTTTAAAATGCCCACAAAGCACTAGCATGTTTCTCTAAAGTTAAAATATTGAGTAAAAATTCATTGCAATTTTGGGAAATAATGGGTATTACTCAAAATACCTCCTATGCTACTAAAGCTCCTGAAATTTTAAAATGAGCAAACTATATGTATATATATATACATTAGTTTATTACTTATTATATTATTTTATGTATATGCAATATAAATACAGGGCTGTTTCTTATATTTCTATCTTTACTGAGTTTGTTTCTTGGAAGAAAGTAGAATATATATGGAATAAAAGAGACTTTTTGTAATATTGACTTTTTTCTTTGAATAAAATTGTCTTTTGAAAACAAAACAGAGCAAAGGCAACCCATCAAAATATAAAATTATTTCCAGTGTGAGAAATTTGGGGCATTATTTTAAAAGGATTTATAACCATCTCCCTATATGTTTGCCTAGATGGATGTTTAAGGCCAGAGTGATAAAATGGTAATATTGTTAGACACTAAATATTCTGGCACTACTGAGTCTGTTATTACATTTCATGTCATCATTAAGTCAAAGAACATCCAGGATGTAATTTTGTTTGGAATCTCTTGCTAGCTAGACAGTAAAATTAGAACTCGGAGGCTAACTCAAAAGTCATCTTGAGGTATTGGTTTATAGCTTAAAAGATGTCTTAGTATAAAATATTTGCATACTCACGTTAATTCTGTTTGACAATTGTATATGCAATCTGAATACAAGTAAACTTTCCAATTTATATTTGATCCTAATATTTAAGATATTTTCTGAAATTAAATATTTTAGCAGAATATTTTATTATGTATTTTGTATTCCTCAGGAACTCATTTGTTTTCTGGATCATTTCTTTACAATTAGATGCTCATAGCTATTTCACTACTTGATGAAACTTGGATTTTTAAAGTTTTTTAATTATAGTCCCAGTGTGCTTTAAACTTATAAAATGAAACAGTAAAAAAGAAAAAAATAGAGTTCTCTTATTCTTCAGACCATGGATTTTTGTGATATTAATTGAGGGATCTCAAGATCTCAATGACCAAAAATATCTCCCACCCCTCTGAAGTCTCTGAAATCCTAGCCTAAAGACACATTTGTTCCTACTGGAGAATAAACACTGATGTCATTGGCCCCTCTCTGTCAAAGCGTACTTTTAAGTTAATTATCAGTCATAAACACATGACAGTAGAATAGGCTACTTGACACCTGGCAGCCAACTTTGGCCTGGACTGCACTGAAACACAGAAGAAGCATACTGTGATGATGGAGAGGGTGAGCATCTACATCTTGCATGCTGTACCTCAATTGAAAGACACACCAGGAAAAGGTGTCAGTATTCTAAAGCAAGAATCAGAACATGTGATGTCAAGAGACGAGCTTGTGGAAAGCAAGGAAACTTAATGATGATACAGAAAAGCATTATAAAGAATGATGAGAACATACCAAAGGCAAAAATGGCCAATTTCACAATTTCGCCAAGGACCTGGACCTCATGTATCCTCAGAGAGAAGAAATATTTTGGACAATAAAATACTTTTTTAATGTCTTCCAGGCAACTAAAGTGTGCAGCTGTCAGCCAGCACTCTGGCAGGTAAGCCTTAAACACTAGAAGTTGGCTGGGTAGATGCTTAATCCAGCACTCTCCAAAGTGTATTCACGTTGGTGGTCTGATAAGATGTTCTATTAAAAGGGATTTCTATAGTCAAATAGGTCTGGAGAACTCAGCATCTTCTAATTCCCTCTTAGAGACCCAAAACTTGTATTAGCATATTAAAGGCTTTAGAAAGTTTTAGAGTTGAAAAATCTTTATAAAAGCCAGCAGTTCCCAGAGTTCTTTTTAATCTCATAACCATGTTTTTAGTAACACCTATGAATATTTTGCTGGAAATGTTGAAATGATTATAATCGCCTTCGATCTGTGATGAGGCAAATTTGTTCCTAGTTACAAACCATGATAAAGGAAAGACAACTGCAATACATTGTACCCAGTAATAACAGCCACAAAGTTATGATTAAAATATATATCTTTGCCAGAAATATCTTTTAATGAAAATTTCACATGGAAGAGTGTCAAATGGCTATTACTAAAAATTCAAATCCTCCTTACACCTTAAAAATAGATATTTTGTAAGCAGTAATCAACCAAACATTCCCTTCCCAACAGTGAGTGGATTGACTGATTTAAAAACGGAATGTGGATTTGACCAATTTAATCAGCATTGTTCCCCAGGACCTCCGGAAGGGTTGTTAATTGTGACATGACCAACAGTTGACATGGCACAAAAATCAATCATTAAAGTCATCTTATAATTACTAATCTGAGTCAAATTTAACAAATTGTCTAAGAGAAAAATCTAGACCCTATATCTAATCTCTTCCAGCTTCCCCCTACCCATTTCCAAAATTAGGCAAATGAATTCAAATACACATATAGAGTATAGAACAAGAAGATGCCAGCATCTATCCTGGGACTACCTCTGAGGCCAAAGTCATTCTCAACAGAGCCAAACTCTGAACTTCTCTGTTAGCACAGGTTTCTAGCTTAAGCAGAGGCAAATAAGATCTCTTCCTAAATAGTAGAATTTTAGGGTAATTTGAAGGTCTGTGTCACAAACCCTCATATTTTCTTAATCTGTAGCCATACTGCTCTCCCCTCCATCTGAACTCTTAAAATGATTGTTTTGGGGTTACACAGAAAATGTCATCTGCTTGCCCCACTAACACATTCCTTGCATAGTTGGAATATATCTCTTAAAATGATTTTTTTAAAAAGCAGTTTTGCTTTAGTAAGCAAGTTGAATAGCTTGTCGAGTAAATACATTTCTAATTTCTGTATAGATCATAGCTGGAACAATGAAACACCTGGACAATGAACTGGTCAAAGCAAACAGAGGAGGAAGGAAGAAAACTGAGGAGATACCAAAAGCAGATCCATGTTTCCTCCTTCAAAATTTTGTCTCTGGTTTGCTGCTAATTTTTTTAGAAAAGAGGTTTCCAGAAAGCTTTCAGAGTACTTTAATGTCTATGGTGCTGAATTCCTCCCTTAAATATCTATCATTTCATATATGAGTGCAATGTGCTATAGTGAAAGAATGTGGACTTAGAAAAAGATAAGTCTGTTTCCTTTTTGTCTGACATCTTAGCGAGGCTGCAGGGGTAGACGCTGCTCTCCCAGCTTCGCTATGCCACCCAAGGATGACAAGAAGAAAGATGCCAGAAAGTCGGCCAAGAAGGACAAAGACCCAGTGAACAAATCTGGAGGCAAGGCCAAAAAGAAGAAGTGGTCCAAAGGCAAAGTTCAGGACAAGCTCAATGATCTGGTCTTGTTTGACAAAGCGACATATGACAAACTCTGTAAGGAAGTTCCCAACTATAAATTTATAACTCCCAGCTGTTGTCTCTGAGAGACTGAAGATTCGAGATTCCCTGGCCAGGGCAGCCCTTCAGGACCTCCTTAGTAAAGGACTTATTAAACTGGTTTCAAAGCACAGAGCTCAAGTAACTTACACCAGAAACACCAAGGGTGGAGATGCCCCAGCTGCTGGTGAAGATGCATGAACAAGATCTCACCAACTGTACATTTTGGAAAATAAAACTTTATTAAATCAAAAAAAGAGAGAGAGAGAGAGAGAGAGAAAAGAAAAAGATACGTCTGGGTTCAAATTCTAGCTCACTAATATTCTGGCACCAAGGCCCTAGACGCCCCTCCCATGGCCTTACTACCTAGTCATCACACCCATTACCCACCTCTGCAACATGAAACTCAGTGTGTTCTGTAGCTACAACCACCTCTCCTGCCTCAGACTCACCTGGCTATTCCAAATACACTTTTTCTGTAAGTTCTTCAGGATCCAAAACACTATTTTGGATTTGTTTTGCTTTGTTTTGTTTCTTTTCTCCATTTTTTACTAATATTTTGAATTTCTTTGCACATTGCTATACCTACCTGGAAAATAGCGATTTTTTTTTTTCTCTGCTCAATTATTTTCCCTGGGAAGTCAGGAATTATGCTTGTCTTGCTGACCATGCTAATATAGTAGACCTTTAATAAATAATTTTTATGCACTTTTGAAGAATATTACTTAACATCTCAGCTCCTCTTTTTTGTCTCCCCTGTAAAATATGGATACTAAAAGGAATAGAATTTTTGCAAAAGTTAAAAATGAGATGACTTATACATATAGCTCTCTTGTGCATAAAAGGTAATCAAGAAATGTTAACTCTCTTATCCATGCCTTTTTTTTAAGATATAGAGCCATGGAAAAGACAAGAAGATAGCAGGGGATTGGGGAGTGGGAATCTCTTTATCCTTTATGGCCATTATTATAGAGATTTTATCTAAAGATTATGTAGAAAAATTTGTCATGTCTCCAGCATACTTGATTAGAAATTTTTTTTCAAAAACCTAAATTCTTTTCATTTTTTAAAAGTAGATTGTGCCTATTCGTGCCTTGTTGCTCCCATATATCCATATAGGTTTTTCATATGTGTAAATGATCAGGCAAGGATTGTGCTGGTGTAATTAACATCACACTACTAAAATTAAACAGTGATATCTACAACTTGCTAGGTAGGGAATGGGGAGAGAGAGGGGAGAGTAAAAGAAGCTAAATAGGATATAGCAAGAAGTCCTTATTTCTGACCATGAGGAAACTGTTCTCAGCTCAGACTCCTCTCAGAATATTAATCTTCCTGCAAAAACATGTGTAAGATAAAACCCTTTCTCCCCTGAGCAATCAAGGACCCAGGAACAAAACCCAAAGTGCTAGAAAATCATGTCAGCAGAAAAAGAAACCATTTCAAGATAATAAGTAATTAGGGTTACATTTACAGAGCATAATTGAGAGATGATACCTCCTTAAAAGCCCCCATTGATTAAAATTCAGTATTTAAAGTGAACTTAGTGAACCCTTACAAGCAAAGACTAAGAATTTTCTGTAAATAGTGAAAATGGTCCTAAATCAAGAAAGGGAGAACCTACCATAGACCCATGAGGAAAATGAACATTGAGGAGCAGAGAAAAGGATAAGCAGAATTTGCCAGAAGAAGACAAAGTGTGGAGGAAAAAAGTATTCCTTTACCTATACTGTTCAAGTGTTATCCTTTGTTCCTTAGTGACAGGGAATTTGAAATTTACATCAGAGTCCAGAGTGCTCACCATTACATTATGGAACCTGAAATTTAAATCAGAAGCATATAGTTTATCATTTATGCTACATTATAAATAAGTATGTTTACGTTTACTATATGGTAAAGTATCTATGATTCTCAACTCTTGAGTCAATTCATGCTCAACTAATTCTTTTATCAACTTAATAAAATTCTGAGATAAAATTCATGTATTGCTATATTTTCTCAAATAGATGGACTATACCTAATTATTGCAGTCAAGACTTAAGAACCAGTGGGGTAAAACCTAGTAAATAATAACACCAGAACTTGATTTAATAAAGTTTATTTTTTTCTGGGTATACTTCTGATTAGACTTGCATATGAAAGATACAGAGAAGGATATAAAACAATTACAGTGTCTGATAATCCTATATCCAGTTTCTTTCCCACACCATTGGCAGATTCAATTTAATTAAATACATATTTATGGGACACATATGTACCAGGCAGTGTACTGGGCACTGTGATGTAATAATGAATGACAGTTCCTGTCCTCAAATTCATAGAATTCACCGGGGAAACAAAGAAACAGGAAACTATCTTGCAAGTGATGAACACACACAATGACAGGAGAAGGCTAAGACACTAAGAGAAACACCTAACCAGACTATTGGTTGGGGTAGCGATGTAGAGTGTGATTTTACCAGAGGTGATTTTCAAGATGCACAGTAGTAAACAGTAAACCGTGGTTGGCCAGGTGAATGTGGTAAAACATGTTCCCTAGAGGGTCACTGAAGATTTGAGAGACAAGATAAGAGAAATAAGATGGGAAAGGTTGTAAAAGACCTTGTAAACCATTTTAGGAGCAGAGAGAAGCCATCACTCTACTTAAGAATAAAATCAAACGTTCAAAGTTAAACATATTTTCAGTGAACTATTTGATATCATTTTTCCTACTGATGCTGGGATCCCTTATCCTATGAAGGGACTCTTGAACCAGAAAATGGATTGGAGAAGGGAAGATTTTGGTAAAACTAGAAGCAGGAAGACTATCATTGTTATTGCAGTAATCAAGAGAGGAGATGATGTTGGACTGAACTAAGTTACCAGCAATGAAGCGGGGGGGGGGGGGGGGGGGGGACAAAATAGAGAGATAGTTAGGAAATAAAAACAGAACCTAGTGATCCATTACATCAGGTTTTAGTGAAGAAGACTGAGGAGTCAAATATAATGCAAACAGATTTATAGCTTGAACAACTCAGTGCATGGCACTGCCATTCGCTTAGTTACGAGGAGCTGGTTTGTGAAAAGGGAAGAAGATCAAGAATTGAATGTTTTCCATCTTGAATTTTACATATTTTTGTGATAGTCAAGTATAAATGTCCCATAGACAGTTGGATATGCAGACTTAGATCTCAGGGGAGAGATATGTGGAAGAGATCTAAATTTGGGTGGTCACAAATCTTTACACGATCTACACATTTGTAAGAGTTTATACAACACTATGTCTTTGTTCTTCCCACTCCTATTTATATGTCCACCTTTGTACACCTGCTCAGGGACCTATCCATTACCCCATGTCTACATCCTCCTCTCCCCTACTGCCTCCTTTCCATCATCATTTATATATGCTAAAGCTTCTCTCATGTTTATCAGAAAGGAAGCAAACAAGCAAAACTCTCTCCTAGCCAACATCATATATCCCTCCTTCTTAGCAGAATTGCTTATATTTCCCTTTTTCATTTCCTTCTGAAGTCTGGCTCTGTCCTTTGCCCCAATTTCCATCACCATTAGTCCACCAAAATTATTCTGTCCATTTTTCCACCAAAATTGTACTGCTTGTTATACAGTGAAATTCAATAACTATTGTCAGTCTTTACCTTCAGGGACTCTGAGCATCACTTGACTCTATTGACTACTCCCTCCTTCTGGAAGCCCTCTCTAGATTTTGTGACTATTCTCCTTGTTACTTCTCTTACATCTCCTTAAGAAGGTTCTCTCCTGTCCCTCAAGGGCTGGTACTCTTTTCTTACTCTACACATATCCACATATGATGTCATCTATTCTTGTTGATTATTATTTCATATAAATGATTCCCAAATATATACCTCTTGTACAGAACTTTCTCTGAGGAAAGCATATAGCTACAAGGTAAAATTCCATCTCCTTAGCTAGGCATCCTCTAGTCTAGCAATACTTTGTAATGCCGCTAGTCTAACTTGTTCACTCACTATTCCATGACACACCACAAGTGAGGTTCTTTGTTCCCATCTGTTCTCTAATCCAGAATGCCCTACTCCTTTATTCTATTAATTTATGTTTTATCACTCTTAAGTACAAGCTCAAAACTGACTTCTCCAGTAGATGTTTCTCTAACCACTCCATCCTCTGAATTCCTATCATATCGTTGTATCATCCCCAGAGTACAGGAATAGCAAATAGGTTCCATCTTGAATGAAAATGCTGACTCACAGAAAACACCAACCTAGTGCTCAGTACCAGGGAAGATTCGCTTTTCTCCATATCCATACACAGCATGAAAGTTTCATGATTAATTATCAATGCCTATCATCAGCCCAAGAGAGAAGGGGCAGCCTCAAGTGCACATAGTTACCATCCATGTTATGGTTCTTGAGATTCACTTCCTTCACCTCACTGATATGAGGAATTCTTAATCTCAGGAAACAAACTGAGGGTTGCTGGAGTGGTGGAGGGTGGGAGGGATGGGGTGGCTGGGTGATAGACATTGGGGAGGGTATGTGCTATGGTGAGCCCTGTGAATTGGGCAAGACTGTTGAATCACATATCTGTACCTCTGAAACAATAATACATTATGTTTTTTTTGTTTTTTGGGGTTTTTTTAAAGATTTTATTTATTTATTTGAGAGAGAGAATGAGAGAGAGAGAGAGCATGAGAGGGGGGGGGGTCAGAGGGAGAAGCAGACTCCCCGCCAAGCAGGAAGCCCGATGTGGGACTCGGTCTTGGAACTCCAGGATCATGACCTGAGCCGAAGGCAGTCGCTTAACCAACTGAGCCACCCAGGCGCCCAATACATTATGTTTTAAAAGAAGAAGAAGAAGAAGAAGATAGCAGGAAGGGAAGAATGAAGGGGGGAAATCGGAGGGGGAGACGAACCATGAGAGACGATGGACTCTGAAAAACAAACTGAGGGTTCCAGAAGGGAGGGGAGTGGGAGGATGGGTAAGCCTGGTGATGGGTATTAAGGAGGGCACGTTCTGCATGGAGCACTGGGTGTTGTGCGCAAGTAATGAATCATGGAACACTACATCAAAAATTAATGATGTAATGTATGGTGATTAATATAACATAATAATAAAAAAAAGAAGAATTCTTATTTATTTTGATTGCAAGTGCCCTGTCCTTACAACCAGATTTGAAATCACAAATTAAAGACTGGATTTTATTCTTCATCATATTCTCACGCAAAAAAATTAATGATCAGTAAATGTTTGACAAGGAGGAGATGCCAGTAAATTTTAGAAGTGGAAACAAATGTGGTATACCGAAAAAGTAAGCTTTCTAAACAAAGAAATTGATGTCTTATTACCTATTCTCTAAAAATGCATTACAAAATTAAATCACCTTACTCCCTATAGATCCAGATGGGATAATAATATTTTTAGAAAACATTTTCCTTTTGAATCTCATGCAATCTCTTTTTAAAAATCTATCAGTTTTAAAGTATATCCTCTGGTTTAAATGGCTCCTACAAAATTATGCACACGGCCTCTATTAAATCCAAAGTCAAGCTTTATTGTTAAATATTCCTATTCATTTTCCATTTTAGTAAAACAATATCCTGAGACATAGAGTGCATTCAGACTTTTAAATGTATTTTAGAAGAAATGTAATATGTAGAGGGTGTTATACTAAAACAATGCTACAAAAAATGAAAAATGATAGGGGTAAAAATACCTGAAAAGGGATATTCTCTCCTTCCTCCCTTTTCCCGGCACTTCTCAGGACTCATCCCATTGCACATATTCTTTGGGAAATGCTTTCACAACTACAACATATAAAATATATGCTTCATATCATGATCAAGAAGAGCTCTAGACATATAGGAAACTAAATCCATGAATCAACCATTTAAATATCTAATATTTTAATTTAGTTTCACAGTTTAAATCCACTGGTGTCTTTAACACCTTTTGTATGGTTTTGTCATATTAATGGTTGATGGGCTAAAATCTATTTCAAGCAACAAATCAGAATACCCAGTTCCCAAATTTAGCTTTTTAAATTACTCCTCCTTCATTACATGCTGCTTTACTTCTCTTGTAACACTGGAGAAAGAAGTGTTGTCTTATAGAAACACAGTTTTGAAATAATGCTAAGATAAATGTGTATCGAAGTACTGTGCCTCTCTGATTAAATAGTAGAGAGAACGCAGTCTTTGGAATCACAAAGGCCAGATTTGAATCATTCTCTAATACTTACTCTATTATCTCAGATAAGCTGTTTACCCTCCATATGACTTTGGACAAGTACCTCATTTGTGAAGCAGAAATAATACCTATCCCATAGAAGCTGCAGTCAAATGAAATTATGAGTATTCTTTAAAAAGCACAATGCCTAGAGATGTTCTGATTTTTTAGCTCTGATTATTTTCTTTCAATTGTTCCAAAATAAAATTATAAGCTGAAAATATGAATTTAAACACCTACTATTATTTTTTCTTAACATATTCGTTAAAGCATGTGCTTGGTTGAAATAGGAAAGGACAGTACTAAATTTTAAATATAAAAGAATTTATAGTAGAAATGGTAATATCGACATATATGATTTACCATGTTGGCTGGGTTGGTATAGATTTTTTTCTACCCCTTTCTTGCTGCTTTATAGTTAACAAATAAACAAGCTAATATAAAAGTTACCCTAAAGTTATTTACAACAGACTTCTGTAAGTTTGTGTTAAAAAACTTTTTTTTTTAAAGATTTTATTTATTTATTTGACAGAGAGAGAGACAGCGAGAGAGGGAACACAAGCAGGGGGAGTGGGAGAGGGAGAAGCAGGCTTCCCCGGGGAGCAGGGAGCCCGATGCGGGGCTCGATCCCAGGACCCTGGGATCATGACCTGAGCCGAAGGCAGACGCTTAACGACTGAGCCATTCAGGCGCCCCAGTTTGTGTTAAAGAACTTTTATAGCCCAATAGATACTATATGGAAAGAAACATTTATAAAAGGAACTGTGCTATTTATTCTCAAAAGATGTTCATTAAAAAATAACGATCTTTCAAATGTTATTCAATTTTCACAACTTTTGATAAATTCCAAAAGTATCTCTTTTTTCTCTCTTTTTCTCAAAAATTAGTAATGAAGTAGGAAGAGCAGGATTGGTATTGAGTAGATCCACCTTTCTTTCTTTTTTTTTTTTTTAATGAAACTACTTTTAAACTTCTATAAGAGGCTTTAAATCTCGTTTGTCCTGCCACTGACTGATCTGGGGTTATCAACAGATGTTAAGTGATGCCAAAATCTGTAAATAGCCTAGGAAATGGTATAAAAACAAAGAAACACTGGAGCTAAACTGAGGCACCTGGTCATTTGATATACTGTGGCTACCCTTCGTCACTTCTAAAACACGAGAGAGATTTTACAGAGATTTTTTTTCAAATATTATGATACAAATTTTGACAATATTTATTATATAATATAGTGATCTCTGGAGAAGGTATGAGGACTCCCATGATATCATGAAGCTTTAAAAGTAATAAAGCAGGAGAGAGAAGATATCACTTCATGAATTTCAAGAAAATGGAATACAAAACAGTAACTTGATATTATTATAATAGTTCATATGAAATAATCAATAATTATAGGCAAATAATGTTTTGTATTTTATTGTCTTCCAGAGTAGGTATACAAAACACTATCTTGGAAATTATTTAACTTTACTGTTATCTAGCCTATATGTCTAAGAAAAACTACCATGTTCTAGTTAGTAGAAAATAGAATGGGAAATGTGGGTGTTGCAATAAATAACTGATCATCAGACCCCATAGGATTTGGTTGTTTACTGAGCATTAGTATTCAAGGAAATCACAAGCATTGTGTTCTTTCCATTAAGTAATATTAGTGATAGTGATCTCAAAATACTATTATAAGAATTAATGTGGCAACACATTGCAAGCCCCTAAAAAAAATGATAGGTTTCATGTAAGACCCAATATAGTAATACCATGTTAAAAACCTGAAGACTGCTCTTGAAGGTAAAAGACAGGACTCTCTGTATAAAAATAACACTGCATTATGCTCTTTGAAGCTGCAAACAATTTGAGAGGGTGAAATTTTATTTTCTCAGATGTTCCAGTAACACATAATTCTATGAAAAAAAAATTAGATCTAGATATGAAAGAGAGGACACCTGGAGACAGATGAATTGAAAAACTAAATTTGAAATGAATCATTGAACTAATGCATAAAAGCTATGGGTTTAAAAGTTTTACCCATGCTTCCTTTGCTAATTGCATTTGTTTCCTGCTGTGGCCCTTATTGTCATGATGTTGGTGATACTAAATTTGTGTGTGTGGAGAATGAGGCCTGTTACCTTTCATGTCAGAGTTCCTGAAGAACAGAGGCCTGTATTTATTTCAATAGTGAAAAGGACATGTGAATGCTGGACAGCGCTAATGGACCACCTCTCACCTGCCAACCACTTCTTATCAAACTGAGGAAATACTGATTGACAATCTTGATCTGAGAATCCACATTTCCTCTTCCCTCTCTAATCTACCCCAAAGTAGGGCAGACGTGAGGATCTGTAATATTTCGGTCATTAAGGTTCATGTGTCCATCAACTCTCTGTTTCAACACCATTGTATCTTTTAATTCTATGAAGGAAATAAATTCTAATTCTAATTACATTAAGGAAATAAAAATCTCACTACACCCTTAATAGATATTTGCAAAACCTATGACTTCACTCCATTATATTTTGTACTATCCCAAAGTAGAGCTAAATCCTGGGAACAAAATAATCAGGACACTGAAAGTCTGGGGTAAATTAACTTAATGCCTAACTTGAAACTAAGCATGAAGTTATTTTTCTTTCTGTCCATATAGATGACAGTCAGACAACTAATATAGTCAGTGTAACCAATGTCCATTGAAGCCAGGGATCCATACTGTTTATACAAAAGATTGAATTGGGTTTGTACTGATGTCAGAGATCTACTGGAAATTTTTAAAAATAGATACCTGGGTTAATCTTCATTTTTACCTCTTTTTCCTCAGAAGTTTTCAAAGAGAGAGGGAAAAAAATGTCATTTGGAGTAAAAGTTTGAAAATGTTGGATTCTAGTTTGCACATTTCTGCAATAAGAAATTAATAAACAAAGTGTTTATATTTGTCACGTTCAATTAGAAGAAATATGATGATGATCAAGTGTGCAAGGAGTTTAATATACATCCAAATAATTCCTGCAATTTAACTCACTGAAGCTATAATTAACATGCTATTCGAATGCCTGGGCAGGTTAAATCTACACACACAAAAGGACCCAAACTTCTCTCAAATGTTTGAACAAGGGAAAGCTGATCCCCTGAGCAATCTATAATTTCATAGATCTTTTTTATTAATCATTTTTATCTTTGTGTTTGTCTCCTTTTGTATACTAGTCTAGACTATATAATCAGTATTTCTTTCTGCAAGTAACACTATACAACCATATAGATTGTGAATCCCACATTTTATGAAGTATAATAAACATAAAATGATCTAAAACTATGAACCAGAAGTTTAGTACACTTTTCTTTCAGACATGAAAAAAAATTTGAAATGACGCTTTTAGGAACTATAAACCCAATACTCTGCACATAGTAGATGTTCTAAATGTACCTTTTGCTAATGAAAACATCCAAAGTATTAATTGATATCTGTCTTAAAACAATACAATATTAATATGTTATATTAAGCATATTAATAATATAAATATACTAATCATATTCATATTGACAATAACATGAATTTGACATATTCTCAATATGCCAACCTCACATTATTGTTAATATAAATATGATTCGTATATTTATAATATTAATATTGATTGATTAGTATATTAACATTAATATTTATTATTAATACAATATTAACATAAATACTAAGGAATCTTAAACGTTTTTAATCTTTTAATCTTTGTGCTTAATTTTATTAATTATGTTAGTCACCATACAGTACATCGTAAGTTTTTGATGTGGCGTTCCATGATTCATTGTTTGCGTATAACATCCAGTGCTCCATGCAATACATGCCCTCCTTAATACCCATCACCGGCTAGCCCATCCTCCCACCCCCCTCCCCTCTAAAACCCTCAGTTTGTTTCTCAGAGTCCATAGTCTCTCCTGGTTCGTCTTCCCCTCCGATTCCCCCCCTTCATTTTTGCCTTCCTTCTCCTAATGTCCTCCATGCTATTCCTTATGTTCCCACCAATAAGTAAAACCATAGGATAATTGACTTTCTCTGCTTGACTTATTTCACTTAGCATAATCTCCTCCAGTCCCATCCATGCTGATGTAAAAGTTGGGTATTCATCCTTTCTGATGGCTGAGTAATATTCAATTGTATATATGGACCACATCTTCTTTATCCATTCATCTGTTGAAGGGCATCTCGGCTCTTTCCACAGTTCGGCTATTGTGGACATTGCTGCTATGAACATTGGGGTGCATATGGCCCTTCTTTTCACTTCCTAAAAGCGACTTTTCACATCTGTGTCTTTGGGGTAAATACCCAGTGTGCAATTGCTGGGTCATAGGGTAGCTCTATTTTTAATTTTCTGAGGCACCTCCACACTGTTTTCCGAAGTGGCTGTACCAACTTGCATTCCCACCAACAGTGTAAGAGGGTTCCTCTTTCTCCACAACCTCTCCAACATTTGTTGTTTCTTGCCTTGTCAATTTTTACCATTCTAACTGGTGTAAGGTGGTATCTCAATGTGGTTTTGATTTGAATTTCCCTGATTCTGCTAATCCTGGCCCACGACCCTGGACTAAGAATAGCAGAAAGCCATTACTTCCCAGGCCTGAAGACGAAAAGGGGGCGATCCCTCCTGGAACCCAGAGATGGGAAGGACATGGCAAGAGAAGCTGTGGCTTTCAGTATAGAGACACAGTTAATGTGGGGCCATGAGAGAGCTGGGAATAAACTTCTTGCTGAACACAGCCTGCTGCCACCTTTCAGAGTTCCTGTTGGTACCTCCTATTGGCTAAACTCACCGGAAGCCAGAAAGCAGGAGCACCTGCTGCTTCAGGCCATAAAAGCCAGCCTCCATTGGCACAGAACTGGATGCAGGTCCCTAGCAGATATCTCAGAGAGGCAAAGAGAAAACATCCAGTATGGCTAGAATGAAATTCACTTTGACTCCTCATAAAAAGAAAAAGATTTGCTTAGCCAATTAACAGTAAAGCAAAATGTACACATGATAATTAAAAACACTTAAAAAGAATTGATCAATTAAAGCACCTTTTCCTTAGGAAAACACTATTCAGGAAAAAAAGAATTCTACCTATAAATAACTCTTTGAAAATATAGTAATTGTCTCAGGAAGCTTAACAAGGTTCATCGTGCAGTTATTGTTACAATAAATACAGAAAAGAAACAAAACTGATTTTTTATAAATGTTTCACAATCCATAAATCTAATTATACAGACTCCAGTCTTCCTCAATTTATCTGAATTAGTGAGGTTTTAACATATATCAAAAATATCTAAAAATAATCAATGATATTCTTTTTAAAACTGATAGAATTTACCAAAAGATTCATAAAGTTTAGTGGCTTATTAGAATAACGTGAATATATGTCAAAATTCTTCAAAATTTCTTATCTGACTTCACTATGCATTATTTTGAAATATTTGTTATCACTCCTCAGCATGAATTCGTAGAAAACTTTATCTTTTTTTTTTTTTCTCTGCTACCCTCCTCCTATACCACACACTTGTTAAGTCACCAGCCTGGATTGGTATCTCTGGAAACTCATCTCATTTCCTCTTTTAAAACTCATCATTCTCATTTTTCCTCTTTTTCATTTTTTCTATTCCAACCCACACAAATTCTTTTCTAACATGTTCAGTTATAATATTTATATAACTCCTCATTTGCTTATATTCACTGTTATATCGTTTTCCAACTGTTGTTTTTTGGGGGGGGGTTACCTATATTATTAAATCTTCAGTCAGACTAGATGTTCCTTTAAGTGAAAAGAACGACTCCTACATTTTTCTTATACATTCTACAACATCTTCAGCTAATGTTCAACTCAGGGATATCTCATTTGTATGTTGCATTCATGAGGAAATCATGTCTATTTCTTTTATTCTTATACATAATGATGTGTGTGTATATATATATTTTTTTCTTTTTATATCTTAATAAAAGCATTTCTTAATCATTTAAAAACCAGAACACTAAACATTTTAGATTCACCGAATTAATGATTTAAATAATAAAGATCTCCAAAAGTACTGTGGTGCCATGTGGGAGAGTTATAGGATTCCTTGCAAAATGGGATTTTTATTTTTAATCCTGATGCGTTTTCGGGATTCATTTAAGGGCCTAAGTCCCCAAATCAAATACCACTTTCCCACTTTGTTTGGTCATCGAACTGTTTTCTAAATTACCTGAGGCATTCAGGCCTTACATATTAAGTAAACAATGCAACTTATCTATGTGTTAGAGCAATTGGAATTTAGACACAAAGGTTATGTTTGAAATGTAGGATCATGATGTCTTTTAACAGCATGTTTTATAAAGTCTGCGGTGTTGTTTCTGCCTTGCCACTGTGGACAGAATCACAGCTGCAACCAGACGACCCCATAAGTAGAAAAGTTCAAAGGGCCAGTTCCCTGCCACTGTTGTGCTCCAGATGCACTAAGAGGAAGCTGATCCTCTCAGCGCAGATGAAAGGGGTCTTTGGAAACCAGACGGCTCATAGAACAATTCCACCCCACCCCATTTTCTGCAATTAGATTGCCTTATCATTCTTTACTAGATATTTCACAAGCCTTCCTTTAAATCAGGTTTTATCTTTTTTTAAGATATATTTATTTATTTGAGAGAGAGAGTGCATGAGTTGGGGGAGGGCGGGGGGGGGAGGAGACTCCCCACTGAATGCAGAGCCCTTCCCAGGGCTCCATCGCAGGACCCTGAGATCATAACTTGAACCAAAACCAAGAGTCGGACACTTAACCAACTGAGTCACCCAGATGCCCCTAAATCAGGTTTTAAATAAGTCAGTTTGTTTTAAATATGTATCTTGAGAAATGGCAGTGTCAATAGATAGGAAGGGAAGGGTCTACAGCCTTACAAGTTTGAGATATGGGGTACACTATCTTTCTTGGATATTTACAACATATTTAACTTAGTGAGGACTCTGAGAAGATCTGTAGTAAAGGAATCTGTTTAACTTAAATTTATCTAGTCCTTTCATAAATTAACTTGAAGTTGGGATTCTTTCATTTTTTTTTCTAGAACATCTATAAACATTTCTTAATAGACCCATGTTTCACAGGACACATTTAGGAAACATTGCTTAAAGCACTTGAAGTTTTAAATAATGTTTTATTGGATTGGAAATATGGTCTGCATCCAATAATATTTATCAAAGCATGTACCTACATTCCTCCTTTTAAACATTTTTTTTAAAGATTTTATTTATTTATTTGAGAGAGAGAGAATGAGAGAGAGAGAGAGAGCACATGAGAGGGGGGAGGGTCAGAGGGAGAAGCAGACTCCCTGCTGAGCAGGGAGCCCGACGCGGGACTCGATCCCAGGACTCCAGGATCATGACCTGAGCCAGAGGCAGTCGCCTAACCAGCCGAGCCACCCAGGCACCCTACATTCCTCCTTTTAATTAAATATTTTAGTAGTTTCTTTTTTTATAGCCATATTACTTATAATTTTTCTTCATCAAATTGAAAGGTGATAGATAAGAATTATTCTTTATTTTGTTAAGGGATAATTTAAGACAAAGTCATAACTTTCAGGCAAATATAAAATGAACACATGTTCAAGATCTTATTTAGCTAATGAATGAGGGAACCAGTAAGATGTTGCAGTCAGTTCAAAGAATTCAGAGGACACACATATAAAGGCAATTATGAATGCTAAAGTGAATTTACCAGTAGAATGCATCTTCTTTGGGCACAATTCATTGGCATTTTTATGAACAAGAATCATTTTGTACTACTAATTTTTCTATAATTTACACAGCTATAAAATAATCAAAGACAACTTAAAAGGGTGCGGGGTACTCAGGAGCATGAGTGTTTGTGTGTGTATGTTGTTGCCCATTTCAAAGTCTTACACAATATTTCCTGCCACTTTTTAATGCAAAACAAATCCATTTATTTTAACCACTATTTTTAAGTGTTTGTGTTCCTTGCTGTTTTTAAGACCTACTTTCACTTTAGTATACCGATATCTACTTTATTGAGTGATTACTATATACCTAAAATAATCCTTATATGCATTATTCCATTTAAACCTCACAAATATGATAATATTTTATCATCAGATGAGGATATGGAGACTCAGATGGATTAAGTTTTGAAGGTCACACAGGAAATAAGAAGCAAAACCTCAAGACCTCAAAAACAGTCTGACTCTAAGGTTCATGCTCCAAACCAAAGTACCAACCTGAACACAGTGCTTAACTTTTGTCCTTCAAATAGTAAAATAAACTCACCTTAAGTTTAGCATGGACATTAGTCTTACTGAGTAAAAGTGTCTCAACAAGAGCCTGATTACCTATCCATTTCCAGACCTCACCTCTCCCTTGAGGCCAAGACATATATTCAACTACTTCCTTAACATTTCACTTGGATATCTAATGAACATCTCAAAATTAATTTTTCCTAGGCCCATATCTTATCCATCAGCAAATGTCAACATCTCTTCTCCCAACATCTATTCTAACCTTGTCTGCTCTTCTCCATTTTCCTTGCTGCCACTCTGCTTCACTCAATTATCATTTCTTACCTGAACTGCTTCAATAACTTCTCTTTGTTAGCAGTTAGACCATACCTGAACAGTGGAAAAAAATGGGCCAGAATAAAACTCTTTCATTGTTTTCAACTGTCTTAGATTATCTGTTCACATTGCCAAGGCAACCAGTTAAAAGTGAATAATGAAATAATACATCAAATAATTATTCTTTTGGAGTTACACGAATCCAAATAATGGCTATTCCCACTGAAGAGCATAATTGCTTCTCCAAATGGGTCAAGTGAACTAGTTATCATCTGGAATGTGAGTTCCCCAAATTTAGGAACATCTTATTTTTAGTGTCTTTTTATTCCCAATTCCAAGTTCAATGCAGAGAATAGATGGGGTAGTCATTAAATAGCAATGAATAAATGAAATGTCATATTAGATGCAGGCCCAACTGATGGTTTATATTGCTGCATGATACATCCAATCAACTGTAATGTGTATAATAATCAAACACTAGTGCCAGTGACAAGAAAACTCAGAGGCTGATTTAGTTGTTTCTCGGGCAGCCACAGATGTTAAGAACTAAATGGTAGGTAATTTTAGATCATTAAAAACATTAATTCACTATTCCCAAGAATTGCCAGATGTAACTTCTAACCCCTATGATGGAATATTTAAGTATACTGTTTTTATTAAATGATGGATGAACTTCGGGAAGAATAGGGGTTGAGATGCTTTTAACAAGACCTCTGGCTTAAAAATATGCTTGGGTTTTTGCAAGAAATTAAATTTCTAGTTTCACAAAATAATCAACTCCATCATGGACATTTAAATAGCTATTTTGAGCAATGTTATATACCTTCTAGTATATAACATTGGATATTTTGGTATATTTTTCAGATCTTCACAGTTGAAAAAGCAAAAACTATTCACACAACAGGTATGAACTTGCTAATATTGAAATGATACGGAAACTCCAAAAAGAAAACTGAAGGAGAAACTGAGATAGGAAATCAAGTCAAGATTCAAGGCAAAGAGTATCAGGGTTAAGCCCCTGAATCCAGGAACAGGTCATAATGTGAAGCAATGAAGAAGCCACAAAAACTGAATAGTATCAACACATTGATTCCATGTTCAAAACCAGAAAACATAACGCAATATAACAAATTCGAGTGTGCTTCAGGGGACACAATGGAACCAAGCACTGGAAACTAAGATTAATTCTAAATATATGGCTATCTTACGTATAAAATCAACATGTTAAATAACAAGCGAAGTTAATTCGTCAAGAGTCTGCAGTCTGTCTCAGAGGAGCTGACAGAGCAGTCTCAGCTTCCAAATGAGACCTTCTAGAAAGGAAGAAATCTAGAAAGATTATAAAATCCTTATCATTCATTATCTGTATCTAAAAGATCAGCCTTGTCAGTTAATCAATCACTGAAAATAATTTGTAATAATGAAGGTGATAAGTGGTAAAGACACTAAACAGTTTGTTCTAAAAGGAATGTATGACCCTAACAACTAAAATTAAATTTGCACGAATTACTTATTTACTGGGGGTGCCTGGGTGGTGCAGTTGGTTAAGCAGCTGACTCTTGATTTCAGCTCAGGTCATGGTCTCAGGTTCCTGGAGTCAAGCCCCGGGTCAGGCTCCACACTCGGCAGGGAGTCTGCTTCAGAATCCTCTCTCTCCCTCTGTCCCTCCCCCCCCACTCGTTTTTTCTCTCTCTCAAAAATAAATAAAATCTTTAAAATAAATAAATAAATAAATAAATAATAACCATAAAACCTTCCATGACTGTTGTAGTGTCTAGGTCCACTCTCTGCTCCAGCATCTGCAGTAACCCACAGCCCATGCCATCCATCCTCCATCCATCCTCCATCCATCCTCCATTCTCCTCCATTCTCCTCCACTAACTTCCACCTGAAGGTATGTGTCATCATCTTTCTCACTAACAAGAAAATAAATATCTAAAAGTAAGGCTAGAGCTAACAACTCCTTAGAGTTCTCCCTCAGAACACAGAATCATAAGTGCTTAATAAATAAGTTTTTGTTTTTATTTTTTTAAAGATTTGTCTATTTTAGGGGCACGTGGGTGGCTCAGTTGGTTGAGCACCCAACTCTTGGTTTCAGCTCAGGTTGGACACTCAACCGACTGAGCCACCCAGGCGTCTCAGTAAATATATTTTTATAGAAAAAGAAACAGAGAAAGAGAGGGAGGGAGAGAGGGAGGGAGGGAGGCAGGGAGGGAGGGGTTTAGCAAAGAGCAAGAAGTGAGCAGGGAGGTAGGGGAAAAAGGAAGGGGGAAAGGAAGGAGAGAAGGAAGGGCTATAGTTTACATTACTAAAAATGTATCTTGAATTATTATACCTGTTCTTTAAAAAGCAAGTTTTCAACAAATATTTCTAAGGAGCAAGAACCAGTAAAAGTAACTCATATGTAGTTAATAGGCAATATCAAAATAGTTAAATCTGTGCCAGATAACCTTGTTAAGTACTATAAAGATTTAATCTAAAATGTAAAGAAATGTAAGGATTTAATGTAGAATGGCATCAAATCTAATGCAAGAATATTATCTGTTATATTTGTCTATCCAACAATATTTGTAAAAAGAGAACAAAATTAGGTTTTGTTTTTTTAAACTGACCTTGGCAGTTTTGAATAAATATACTTTCACTTGAGCTAGCAATTATCTTATAGTGATAACATAACCTTTTTGTAGTTTTAAATGACTTTTTACTTTTTTATTTTATTATATTTTATTTTTTTAAGATTTTATTTATTTATTTGAGAGAGAGAGCATGGGGGAGAGGGAGGACAGGCAGAGGGAGAGAGATAAGCAGAACCCCCTCTGAGCAGCGAGTCTGTCTAGGCTGTCTGTGGCCGGTCTCAATCCCAGGGTCCTGGGATCGAGCCCCACATCGGGCTCCCTGCTCTGCGGGAAGCCTGCTTCTCCCTCTCCCACTCCCCCTGCTTGTGTTCCTGCTCTCGCTATGTCTCTCTCTGTCAAATAAATAAATAAAATCTTAAAAAAAAAAAAAAAGTAAGTCCTTGCAGACCTATTTTTAGGCAAAATATGCTGTAAGAAATGGTCAATTTATAACAAGGAATTACAAATGGAAAACTATTCATTATAACTTCATTAAAATTTAATATTTAAATTGGCAGACATAGGTCCTCTGCTTATGTTATAAACCAAAAGAACTCAAATTTTACGTTTTTATTTCTAATTTTTTAATTTTACTGAAACTTTTCTGTGTACATCCATGAAACCATGAGCATAATCAAAATAATTTGTATATCCATCATCCCCAAAAGTTTTCTCTTACCCCTTGGAATCCCTTTTCCCTACCCATCCCACTCCTCCTCCTCATTCCCTTATTGCTGATTTTCTGTCACCAAAAATTTGTTTGCAACTTCTATAACTTTACATTCATGAAATAATACAACAGTCACTCTTTATTATGGCTTCTTTCACTTACCATAATCAATTTGAGATTTATCCACATTTTCCCACATATATAGATAGTTCATTTTCCTCTTCACTAATTTTTTTATTGAAGTATAATCAACATACAGTGTTATATTAGTTTCAGGTGTACAACATAATGATTCAACAATTCTTTACATTACTTGGTGCTCACCATGATAAGTGTAGTCACCATCTGTCACCAAACAACATTATTACAAATATTTTGACTATATTTGTTGTGTTGTACTTTTCATCTCTGTGACTTATTTATTCATTGATTTTTTTAATTGCTGAATCGTGTTCCATTGTATGGATATACCACAATTTGTTTATCCATTCATCTATTGATGCACATTTGCATTGCTTCCTACTTGGGGCTATTAAAAAATAAAGCTGCTATGACCATTCATGCACGAGTGTTTGTGTGGACACATATTTTCATTGATGTCACGTAAATACCTAAGAGTAGAACAGTAGAGTAGAATGGCTCAATCATATGATAGGTATATAATTAACTTCATAAGAAAATGCAAACTGTTTTCCAAAATAACTGTAACATTTTATATTCCCACTAATAGTGTATGAGAGTCCCAACTGCTCTAACACCCTCACTAACAATTGGTATGGTCAGTCTTCTTAACGTTAGCAATTCTATCTAATCAGTATGTGATGATACCTCATTGTAGTTTTCATTTGTGATTCCCTAATGGCTAATGATGTTGACCATCTCATTATGTGCTCATCTGCCATCTGTGTATCTTCTTTGGTGGTACCAAATACCTGTAAAATCTTTTACCTATCTTTTCATTGGGTTGTTGTTTTATTATTACTGAGTTTAGTGAGTAATTTATATATTCTGGATAGAAATTCTTATCAGATATGTGTTTTGCAAATATTTTCTCCCAATCTGTGGCTTGTCTTTTTATTCTAACAGTGTCTTTCAATAAGCATATGCTTTTGGTTTTAATGAAGTCCAATTTATCATTTTCTTTTATAATTTGTGCTTTTGGTGTTGTATCTAAGAAATCTATGCCAAACTCAAGATCACAAAGATTTTCTTCTCTGTTTACTTTTAAAGATTTATAGTTTTAGTTCTTACATTTAGGTTCATGATCCATTTTTAGTTAATTTGTGTTCATAATGCAAAAATGTTCATGTTTTTTACATATGTGTGTGTGTGTTCCAGTATCATTTGCTGATAGTCTTAATTGTTTTGATCTTTTAAATCATTATGAGGGGTATAGTATATATCCGACATATATACTATATATAATAATGAAAACTTTTAGTAAGTTTTTATATATAAAGCTAAAGAATAAAGATTTACCTTATATTTCTTTCCTTATCATTCCATCTATCATTCCTTGGAAACTGACTTGAAAATAGTAATGAAGTGAAATTTTTATTTCCTATGTAAATACACCCTTAGATACTCAAGTAAGCACAGAGCTCACTATCTTAGGGTCCATTTTGATTATTAACAGAGGTGCATGATATTCAGAACATAAAAACTGGAAAAATCAAGAATCAAGTCAATTTTTTATAGTCTTTATAAAATGATTAGCCATCTGTTACTTCTTCCCCCATATCCATTCTCCCCACTCTTCCTTTCAGAAATGGACCTCCTCCCCCACAGAAGCACACAGTCATAGCTATTTAGCTAAGGACTACAAATCCCTTGCAGCAGTGATGGGGTTTGGACGATACAAATCAACATGGGCAACTCTCAGATCACACTTCTACCACAAAGCTGCTCTTTCCTTTCCCCCTTCTCCTGGCTGATGGAGAAATGGAGACCACATGCAGGAACGGATTCTGGGGTGATGCTCAGGAGCAGAGCTGCCTACCTGCCTTTACACCTTCTTGTCCCTGAACTGTTTAGATGAGATAACATTCCATCTCATTTGAGAGACTTGGTTAGAGCATCGTAGTCTGTACTCTAATACTGGTGCTGGTACACAGCCCTGGGATTTTTTGCTGGAATTTGGCAGCTATATCAATAATCTCAGTGGGAGTATATTCTCTCCTCATGAATTATTCCTGAATTGGGGCTGCTCCACTGGCCGGGGTCATGGTTGCTTTCCTTTGTATTAAGGATCAGACAACACGAGGTGCTTCGTCTACTTCACTGTCATTCACCACAATATCCTTTCCGTCATTCTCCTCACATTTCCAAGGATTCCCACCTCTTAGCATCCCAATCAGGTTTCGTCACAATCGGGTCTTGTCATAAGCACTTGCACCTCGATCGGTGGCATAAACAGCATGCTAAAGGCACCAGACTGTTATCCCGCTCTTCCACCTTGTCTGCCAGCCCGGAAGCTTGCAGAGTAGTGAACACCCACATATCCTCTTCTCCCCACTTTCTGAGTCAGGCTTGGTCTCCTGCTGCGCCCGAGTGGCCAGCCTAAGCGCCCACAGGAGAGGCCAGCCCAGCCGGCCACCCGCGCATCCCCGCTCAGCCTCCACGCGCTCTGCCCACTTCCTCCAACAAGCGCCCGGGAGCAGCCCGCCTTTTCACGGCGCCCCAACTCTCACGGGATCCACAAGCATCTGACCTCCAAGCCCCGCCACGCACACACACAAGGTCTGGTGGCCAAGCTGGGATTTCCCCGGATGCCTCCTTCCCAAAGGCCCTTTCTTCTGTCTCCTGGCTGCCTCACCAGTTGTTCCACAACCTCCCAAGTTCCCCGCGTGAACGTCAAAACCGCCCTGCACGCAGGGCAAGGAGAGAAGGAAGAAAGAGGCAGCCACGCCGGAAGGTGGTGTGCCAAGTTTAGCAAGGGAACTTACCGCGGCTTGCATAGGGCTGCCGAGAGGAGTGGATTTGCTCCCGCGCCTGCCAGAATTGTGAGCTTTTCTAGAGAGTCCCTGATGCGTCTGAGTCACAGGCACAGTGCAGACAATCTCAGTAATACGCTCTTCTCTGGAGGTTGCACCCTTGAAGCATTCTGGCCATGGAAACGGTGGCCTGAAGGAACATTCCGAAGGCAGGGGAGGGAGGGAGGAGCCTCTCCTTGCCCGTGTCCAGCTCGCAGGTCACCGAGAGGTCACGGTCCCTGGATGACCTCCTCCAACAACTGGACATTTGGTGCTGCCCTAACGGAAACTGAAACTATGTGGCAATGCTGTATTGGTGAGATCAGAAAGAGGGTACCTTCCGTCGTGCCGCAACAAAAATTCGGCAAAACTGTTTCCCACGATACTTGGAATACAGACCCTTTACCTACGAAGACTGTGGGGCTCTAGGAGACGTAGTTAGGCACTGTCAGCGTGCTGGTGTTGTTCACTCCCTATGCCATGTGACAAGGTACTAAAAGGAGAGGATTCAAGCAAAAATTAACCACTTCACATTTCACAAGCAGAGAAGGAAAGAAAGAAAGTTCTGCTAAGGGAAGTTCCCTCTCAATTTGCTGGGAGTCCAGGACTTTGCGGCAGGGCAGGATTGGAAAAAAGCAACTGCTCTGTTCCCCAACAGATCAGATGGCTCTACAGAGCCTTTCTCCAGAGGCTTGGCTTACGTATTCTCAAATGTGTATCAGTCAGTGGCAAATGCAGATTAAGGGTTGCCTCCTCGCTAATGCGTATTGTTTCAAATGGCCTCAAGGTGGCCAACACTAAATTGAGGGAAACAGGGGTGGTCAAGAGTGGCAACTAATAAACAGATGAGTGTCTGTGCATCAACAAGACAGAAAGAGATCTTTAAGCATGGTGATTCTCAAATGAAACTGACCGGAAGCTTTTAACTAAAGGTCGACCAATTAGAGACAAGTTGGCATTAAAAGTATGTCTTCCTGGACATACACACCTTCCACACAAACACACACACACACACACACACGCAAAAAACATGAACTTTTTTGCACTATGAACACAAATTAACTAAAAATGGATCGTGAACCTAAATGTAAGAACTAAAACTATAAATCTTTAAAAGTAAAGAGAGAAGAAAATCTTTGTGATCTTTGTGATCTTGAGTTTGGCATAGATTTCTTAGATACAACACCAAGAAAGAAAAAGCTTTCACAGCCTGCTCCCTTAGAGATCTAGCTAGGAGACCTAGGGACTGTTTTAGGGGCCAGTACATTAATCCTTAAAGCCTTTGCCACTCAGGCTTGTGACATCCTTGTTTATCAAAGCAATTTCCCCAAAATCTTAGTCAGAAATAAAAAGGCAAATATAAGAACCATAGAAACAATGACCTATAGAATTTCACTATTTCTATGAATCAGTGGTGTCTGTATCTTTCTCCAACTTCCATTTTCAAAAAAAAAAAATTTATGAGACTCTTCTGATCCTACTCTACCATTCTTTATTGGGTGTGACACAGGAAGTAGAAAAGTGATGTTGTCATACATCATTGGGTATCCAGGAGCCACTTCTCAGCCTGTCAGAATGCACAACATATCACTCAGAGATTCTGGACGTTTAGTTGGTTGCAATTTACTGGATGGGACATTGGTCTTTCTTACTTGGGGCAAGAATGACATGGTCTCTGTGGGAAGAAGGGTGCACAAGACAGATGGGGTGGCCGTAGCAGTGGATTTGGGTACACAGCAGGTGTCTCTAAGTACTATTCTCCTGTTTCAAGAAACCTCCCTGTGTTTTAGTTAAGCATGTGGCTGCTCAACTTCACATTACATTTTCCAGCTTAATTTATATCCATTTCCTTTATTCCTATAAATGTCAAGTTTATTTATCGAGCTTAAATACACATTAAGATACCATTCTCAAAAGACCATCAAAGCAGACTGATTAATATATGAGGCTATCTGCAAGGAATGGTAGAATGAAGAGTTTAAAAATTATTTAGATAACACAGGCTGAAGTAGTAACAACAGGCAAAAAAAGACAATTGTTTATCAGAGAATATTCAAAAAGTTTTTTAGATAATCCTTCATTTGATTTCTCTGTGACGCAATCACTTTAGTAATATTGCATTGGCCTTGATAAATGTGAGAACTGGTCATATTTTATAAATGATGGTCACTTAGAGATCTAAAAATATGTGATTTTCTCAGCATATCTAAATTTTTGTTAGATTTGGCTTACTGTGCATGTGTGCATATATGTATTTATAGATGTTAGAGTTATACTTGAATATGTTTATGTGTATTAGATGTACATAAATGTAAGAGTTGTAAATTTTTTTGAAAGCCAGCAAAATTTTAGCTAGAAATGTAAATATATGATAAGACAGTTGATACCTCAATTAAAATAAGCAGTTATTAGAAAAGAGGGAATGGTTCATAAGAAAGGCCCCAGCAATTACTATCATATGCTTTCGTCATAGCTTTCCTTTTTGGAAAACAATGAATGAATAAAATGTCAAGTCACAATTAAGTATAAAAAATCATGAAACTAACATTAAATGTTGCCACTAAAACAACATTAAGTAGTTGTGGAGGAAGAACAAAGAAGCTGAGGAGTCCCATCTGCACAATTCAGATGGTAATATTGTTTAATATATCTAAAGTGCAAAGACTGGGCAGCCTGAGGCCCATGCCTCTACCATGTTGAATGAGCTAACCAGGGTTATGTATTCAGTACGAGAGGAAATAGAGTATTTATTAAAAAGCAAATCAGAGCAAAGCAAAACTGGTATGGACTGTTTTTAAACTGTATGACATAACAGTTAAGAATTTTAAAAATCACAAGATTCCAACTAAATAGAAAGAACGACATTTTTTGCAAACACATAATTTTCATGAAACATATATTTGTACCATCTTTTATGTATGTGTTCTAATGCTCTTTCAACCCAGATGGAATATGGAAGCGTTTCATGATTCTGATTTTACTAAAGCAATTGTTTCATGAACAAAGAAAATAATTCAGGATTAAAAAGCTGGTAAACTTTTAAGGTGATCTGTGGTTAAAAAATCCATTTTATTAAATATCACATCATATTTATTCCTTTGCAGAACTTCTGGATAGAGTATGAAGGACAACATTTCTAAAACTGATTGAGTAGTAAATAATTCAATACCCAAGAGTTGTGATCAAATAGATCTGTAGGCATATGTAAATACCACTGAGGTGAAAGTGCCAACCAAAGCAATTAGAATGAAAATTAATGTCTGGAGGTAATCAATGGAAGAACTGGCTGTGGGTCTTCACATCTGCATCATCTTTGTTTATTGCTGTAGCTGGGTATCACAGAAAAACCAACTCATTTTTCAAAGACAGAGAAAGGATGTTTCCCTCAATTTAGGCATTCCTAAATTAAATTGGAATCTATAGGAAGGGATTCTATGCTCAGATCTTAAGCTGATTTTTATTAATGTTGCTGGCCAGTAATGAAAATAAATGGTAGGCGTATTCCACTTAAGTCAGAAACTACAAATGCAAAAGTTGGGACAGTTGGTAGTGATTAATTATATTCTCTCCGCAAGGGTTCATGGGGGACTGGGGTTGCCTCTTCCTCTAATGATGTCTCTTCCCCTGACGTTAGCAGCACCGATGTAGGAGTTGGATATTTGACATTCTCTTCAGTATCCAAATGTGTCTTAGAATATTTAAGGTAAGCCCATCTTGGACATGTTCTTTACATTTCTTACTGTATATTATGCCAGCTGGTAATTAAAATCCCAACAGGACCCATTTTGGCAATCATCTGTATGATTAAGGAAACTGTGTTAACGTCTCATGAACAGAATCTTTCTGGATAACCAAAGGGTTAAATAGAAAAACCTGTTTTGTTTCAACCTAAGTAGCCAAAAAAAAATCTTTGCAAAATATATTAGTCTACTTTCAGCCTTGCTAAGTAGGTATAGTAAAGATAATTTAATATTTCTTTTATGATTGATGACTTTGCCATGCCATGGGGTCAGTATGAATTGTTGTTGAGGTAATAAGCTGTAGTATATTGAACTCTGAATCTGAACTGACCAGATATTGGTTTATTTCATTGTGCTTTGCTTCTTTCTTCCTAAAGCAGAGTAGAGAAAAGGAATTCACTGGTGTTAGAGTTCTAGTTAGAGCTTTTTACTGTGTATGGGTCTCACACATTGTGTTTCTTTGGACAGATGTGGCCTGTAAGCCATTGAAAGTTCTCAATGTCCCAGCCATACAGCCTTAAATGGACGCTCTCACAACACTGCTCCTGAATGTGGGACAGTCTTCCCAGCCCCACTCAATTTACAGGTACTTCAGTGCTTTCATATCCTCCAAAATTGCCATGATTCTAATCAGTGAAGAAATAAGCACAGCTGTAATTGGACTGTCAGTATTGCTAATGGCTCCGTGGTCAAATTGGCAAGCATGACAATTGTGCTCTGAATTCTGATCTTTTAATAAGGAGATGATAATAATGATCTACTGTCAAATTATGCTATCAATATAAAATACCATTCTCTGTAGCAGTGGTGCCCCAATGCAGATATGCAGGTCTAGACAAGCTTCCTCGCCTAATTTGAGAAAGATTATAGAAATACGGCATGTAGGACTTTTCCTAGAACTTCTTCAGTAGTTTAGGCAGGGGTTCCATCACTCCTTCCGTTTTTGTTTTAGGATCTTTTCACTTTGTTGAAACAAAGGAAAGAACTCTAAAAAAATTCTTGGGGAACAAATATAGAAACTAGATAATGGAATAAGACTCCTCAGAAATAGCATTTATAAGATCTGAAGGATCAATTCTCTTTGCACCACTGAAAATCTAAGACTGGAGGGGCGCTTGGGTGGCTCAGTCAGTTAAGCGTCCAACTCTTGGTGTCGGCTCAGGTCTTGATCTCAGGGTCCAGAGATCGAGCCCCACGTTGGGCTCCTGCTCCATGCTCTGAGCTCAGCAGGGAGTCTGCTTGAGATTCTCTCCCTACTCCTCCCCCTGCTCTTATGCACATTCTCTCTCTCTCTCTCAAATAAATAAATAAATAAAATCTTTAAAAAAAAAGAAAATTTAAGGCTGGGAAATTACAGATATGTGAAGGTTATTCCACATGTTTCCATAACTTTTCTAACCTCAAGATCCAAAGTCCTCAGGCTTTCATTTTTGCTAAAGTTTCCACAATAGCACAACACACTCAAGAGTTGGGGAACTTTTGGAAATATCTCTTTTGAAAGAACAAAGAAATTGCTCCTTTGTTAGATCAAGGAATAAGATGTGGGAAAGGAAGTAAGGGAATGAAGGATAAAAATCATGTGTGGAGCACCTACTCTGTAAAGATTTTTTTTTTAAAAGATTTTATTTATTTATTTGTCAGAGAGAGAGAGCACAAGCAGGGGGAGCGGCAGGCAGAGGGAGAAGCAGGCTCCCCGCTGAGCAAGGAGCCCAATGTTGACTCGATCCCAGGACCCTGGGATCCTGAGCTGAAGGCAGCCATTTAACCGACTGAGCCACCCAGGCGTCCCATGTAAAGACATTTTGATAGGAATTTTCTATATATAACTGAATCTTCTTTTTAATCATGTGAATAATGCAATGTTAGCCTTTATGTATGAAGAAATTTACAAATTTACAAGGAAACTAAGATTTAATGGTATTAAGTAATCTGCTCAAGGTAATAATTTCTTTTAAATAGCAACAATAATAATTATTAATAGTTAGTATTTATGGAAAGCCTACTATATGTCAAGCAGTGTGCTGGGTCCTTTACATACATTATATAATTTCATTTCCACCACAACCAGATGGGGTAGATATTCCTCACTTTTTACAGAAGCAGACTGAGTTTCAGAGAGTTCTAAGTGACTCCCAATATCAAAGTAAAAGGCAAATGCAATTAAAATTCAGATTTGTCTGAGTCTGAAGTCTGTTTCATTTCCCCTATACCAAGTTTAAATGGGAGGGATCTACACACCCTGGTTCCTATAAGTATTAAGTGAGCCTTACAGATCCAGTTTCAGTGGGTGCTAAATGGGAAGTTTAGCCCATCAATAAAAAAATGGGATTTTCAGAATATGTAACACACAACTTTAGGCATTAAAAAGGATATCAAGATGCATACAGCATAGTCTTTGCCTTCTAGAAATTTATGATCTGTAAAATACCCAGAAAAAAGACTAGTCTGGCAGCTTATGATACATACCAAAAGGCTTTTAATAATAGCAAATATTTATTGAGCACTTATTTGGTTGCAGACATTTGTTCTAAACTTTACACATATTAGCTAATTTATTCAATAAGCAAGATAGGTAGGTAATATCATTACCCCATGCCTCCCTGCCCCCCATTTTACATAAGAGAAAACTGAGAAACTTCTCTACAACATAAGCTGTGGAGATATTCTGAGGTTTAAATGGTCAATTTCCCTTAGGGGCATTAGTGAAAAACTTTTGGAAGTGGGATAGGAGGTAGGCAGAGCTTTGTAGAGACTTCAAAATGGATAGTGCTTCACACAATAAAAATTGTATCACCTTCAATAGCTTGTTAAGACCTTCAGTAACAGTGGGAATTTCCATGATGGAAAAATTCTGACATCCTTATATTCAAGTAGATAGTAACAAGGAAACAACAAGAAAAGACAGTTTATATAAGAATCACCTAAAATCCTACATATATATATATGCTTTTATACATACATATATATATATATAACCATACATATATATATATATATTTAAAGAGCATAGCTCCCCCAAAAATCCATTTTTTATTTAAACTTTAAAGGAATTATGGAAAGAACCCTTAATAAAAAGACTGAACTTCTGGTTAATAGGAGAAAAAAAAGAGGTGGGAGGAAAAGAATATAGATAACTTGAAATCATAATAAAATATCCAAGAGAAAAGTCGAAGAAACAGCAGAAGTTCCATTTTTAGAACCTGACTATGGAGAGAGAAATGGATAACAAAGACAATGGTAGGTAAAACTCCCAAATCCACCCCAGCCTTAAGCAGAGTATCTTTTTTTCCCAGCCCTGTTTAGGGGATGACATGGGGTGGAGCTGAGCATGAATCGGGATTACTCTGCTTTGCCTAATTTTACTGAGTTTCATTGAAGAGCTAAGTAGCATGTTTCATTTCATCTAAGAAACTGTCCATTGAAAACACACCATTAGTTTAAATGCCACTAAGGAAAATTATACTATCATAATCAAACTATGCCAAATACTTCCTTATCATCAATTATAAAGCCATCTTTACTTCAAAGATGTTAAAATGTGAACAAATGAGCATATTCTAATCAATGAAATATTACACTAGCCAATTCTCAACTAGGTCTTTACCTTAGTCTGCAAATCTATTCTGGATTAATGAAAACCTGACTATATGACCAAGCATAAATTAAGGCTGGGAAAGTCAAATCGATAATCTACTTTGAAAGAATAGTAGAACTAGAAAGAAATAGCAAACTGTTGTAAAGAGCATAGATTTTGTAATTAAACATACTTGGCTTTTAACTCTGGCCCCATGCTGTATATATAAGATGAAAAACTATTTAATCTTTTAATCTTCAATTGTCTAATCTACAAAATGAGAGTAATACTTGCTGGGTCATCAAGGTTCTTGTGAGGACTGAATAAATTCATTTCTGTGTAGCACCTACCACAATTTTTGGCACAGAGAACCATTCACTCAACAGACCCCCAGTAAAATAAGTGAGGATTTACAGGCTATTAAGTCATGCCATCGAGTGAGTTGTCAATATTAATATTAAAGTCACCAGGTTCTTTCCAATCCTATGAGTAAATTAATTGTCTCTTCCTTCCTCACTGATGTCACTGTATATTTCTCTAGTGATTGCATGCCAAGCTTTGGCACCAATGGAAATAAACATTGAACAAATAATGAGTAACGTCGAAGCTAACTAATTTCTAGATAAACTTGTGAAGTAAAAAAAAAGTGTATTGATTATATCACATGAAAAGCAAAAGTGAAGTATAAACTATGACTATTGATTTAATGAGTTCAAGATTTATGGATAATATTTTGTACTGGGACGCCTGGGTGGCTCAGTCGGTTAAGCAGCTGCCTTTGGCCCAGGTCATGATCCCAGGGTCCTGGGATCGAGTCCCACATCGGGCTCCTTGCTCAGCAGGGAACCTGCTTCTCCCTCTCTCTCCCTCTGCTTGTGCTCTCTCTGTCAAATAAATAAAATCTTAAAAAAAAAAAAATTTTGTACCACATTCAAGGGGAAAAGAACTATTGGTGGCCACAAACTTTAGTATATTGGTTTTTCTGAGGAATAATCTGTTGTAAGATGGGTTTTGTTTGCTTGTTTTAATTTGTTCATGTCTCTTATAGTTATAATGATTTTTAGACTTAGATTTTGTTTCTCCCTAAGGGTATAATAGATTAAACTTTCTTATACTGTAGCTGATTACATTTGCCTACATTAAATTCATTCTGATCTCTGTTGTACTGGAGGGTAACTTAGAAATGCTCTAGTGGACTTAATTTTTTTTTTTCTTCGTCAGTAATAGGTGCTGTCATATTGACTTGTAGCCAATAGGAATAAGTGAAGTTTAGGGGTGCCTGGGTGGTTCAGTCAGTTAAATGGCTGTCTTCAGCTCGGGCCCTGATCCCACATTGGGCTTCCTGCTCAGCAGGGAGCCTGCTTCTCCCTCCCCCTCTGCTGCTCCCTGTGCTGTGCTCTCTCTGTCAGATAAATAAATAAAACCTTAAAAAAAAAAAAAAGGATTAAGTAACGCTTAGAAAAATCAGACTAACAAAATTCTGGAATGTCGAAAAAACATTGAACAAGCAAATTTCCCTCTCAAAGAAAATGCTTTTATGAAAATAAGAAGGGTCATTTCTTGGAGAACCCAGCTTTAAAAAATAAGAGCCCTGAAAATTTTAAAGAAACGCCTTATTTTCGATTATATCATTGAAACAAGGTTCACTTATTATATTTATATATCCTTAGAATGAATAGCTGAAAACTTTAATGTATGTTTACGTTTTTAGTACTCAGGATAAATCTCACATTGACATTGTTAGAAATCCTAACAATAATTTTGTTATATAAAACCAAGTCAGTGCTAGGCCTGATGGCTATTTCTGGTGGCTGTTTAAAACAGATAATTAATTAAAACCGAATTAATCCAAAATGAAATAGATTATGTGTATTGATAGGGAGTATAGTCTAAGTAATGATTACATGTAATCACATCCACAGACTTTGTAGGAAGTGCAGTGAATTAAAATTAAAGTAACTACCATTGGACAAAAATCACCTAAAGCTCTATTGCTTAGATCTTTTGTCATAATCATTAAGCATTTGACATATATAAATAAAACTGGCATAAAAATAGATTAAACTCTGATTCTTGGAGCCAATATGACATGATGATGAAATCAGGTTTTTTGAAAGGATCAAAGAAATGATATAAAACGACAGAGAAAATTATTCCAGTTCAAGCCTTGTTGGGTCAAACTGGAGTGTTTATGAGCCCCATGCCCCCAGGTGCACAAAGAAATGAAGATCGACTCTCAGGACCTTTAAACAGGAGGTAACCTGAGTTTCTGAAAGAAGATTCTCAAGAACTTTGAAGAAATTCAGGGTATAGTTCCTTACTTTATTTAAAAAAAAAAAATTGTCCCCATGGTTGAGAATTACCATACAAGGCAATTTGCCTCTCTCCTTCCCTGGTTAGTAGCTACAACTGGGAGTATTACTTGGAATAGACCTTAAATTAGTCTTCACCAATAGAATAATGCCTGTCTTCTGTAGCCATCATAGCCTTAAAGGATGGTGGGCATGTGGTTTAAGATTATCCAGTTGGGTATTTTCTTCTGTGGACATGAATGAGGAAACATGTAGCCCTATGGTGATGCTAGGTAGTCCTTTCATTTATGCTAGTTCATTGCAAAGGGCAGATCCAAAAGTGTCAGAGAGATGCAAGACCTCACCCAAACTCTCCTCTATCTTTAAACATTTTAGTTTTATGGTACAACAAAGTCCCTTTAGTATTTAAGCCAATTAGTTACAACTTAAAGCATCCTAACTGAGGCAGAGGGATGGGTTTACCTGTTCATCCAGAACCTGGCTAAAGTCAGTAGGCATGTTTTCTATTTTCCTTTTTTTTTTTTTAAGATTTTATTTATTTATTTGAGAGAGAGAGAATGAGAGAGAGTGAGTACATGAGAGGGAGGAGGGTCAGAGGGAGAAGCAGACTCCCCGCCGAGCAGGGAGCCCGATGCGGGACTCAATCCCGGGACTCCAGGATCATGACCTGAGCCGAAGGCAGTCGCTTAACCAACTGAGCCACCCAGGCGCCCATGTTTTCTATTTTCCAAGACAAGAGGTAAGAATTATTGGCCCAGCAGTACAGCCTCTAATTTATCATCCCACTAAAAATGTGAACATACTGAGCTACCTATTTACATCCTTCTAGCTTCTGCCATCTAAGCAGAGAGTCTGCTTTAAGTTATTACATAAAATTGTTACCATGAAACAAAGTCCCTTCATATCCAAGCAGATCTAGATATATACTCTCAAAACAGCCAGACGGTCAATTTGGAAGTCAGGCTCCCCATCTTCTTCTCACACTGCTCTCCCCCATCAATGAAAACCTTTGTGCCAAAATGTGAACATTCCAGAAAATAACTCAGAATGGCTAGCTTAATTCTTTTTCAGCCAAACCTCCTGAAGATAAATAGAACACCTGGGACTTTGTGCTTTTAGTTCCTCTCTGTGTTTCAAGGAGAACTAAGCTTAATCAGCTTCCAAATAAGAAAGAATGTAGCCAGGAAGAGAAAAGAGAAACACATAGACTTCTCCCTTCCTTCAGGATCACCGAGATGGCTGATATGGTCACCAACACTGGAATCCCACACCAGCGAACACAGGCTTCCTTCTGTCCCTCCAACCTCAGTCACCAGGGCAGATTGGGAAGCTAAGAATCTTCTGATAGTCCCAGATAGAGACACTGATCCCAAAAAGACCAATGAGGAGAATTGCGTGCCTTTATTTTCTTGGGCAAAATATACATGAATACATAAACAGCCTCTCCTTCAAGCATCCAAAACTTCCCTTAGTCCTCCATGTATCAGAAAAACATCAAGAGAAAGATATCCCTCTGTGCTACGGCACAGAACTATAACAGAATGTTAAATTGAAATCTGACTGGGGCACCAAAATTAGCAAATACGAAAATCTAAACTGAGTTGCCAGATGAAGATACACATTTCCAGTAAACAGTTATTTAAAACTTTTAATATAACTCAAACTCAATCACAGAGAGGGCATAAAAGTAGAGTTGTTTAAGTGCTATGAGCCCCGTTTGTCCCCAGAACGAGGTATGGGGTGGGTGGGCCATCAGCTGTTCATCTCAAACTTAGTTAAAGGGCTTCAGAAAGATTGCTGGTAAGGAAATAAACCAAAATACAAACTGTAAAAAAAAAAAAAAAAAAAAACATTGGTAAATCTTGGTGTATGTTCACTTTAATTGAGAAACACAATTGCTCACTGACTATTGCCTATACTCAAAACTTCTTCCTCAACGGGAGAGGACAGTTTGCTGCTACATTGAGCAAAGGGTACATATTTCCCTTGGGCTAAAAGTAGTTCACACACACAGACAAGAGCTGGAGGTAGGTCATACTCAGTCCTAGCAAAGAAGGGCCACCTAAACGATGAACAGGACCTGAGAGAAGCTGAAGCAGATCCCTACTGACTGTAGAAAGAGCAGTGGTGAGCCAGAAGAGAGAGGATGAAGTGTGAATTTCCAGCAACCCCCTTGATCGAACCCCAGATGGATCAGAAATCCAAGTTAGCAAGCTAGAGGAGGAGGATCTTGGAAAGAAAGAAAATACTGGCCATGTCCTCCTCCACCAACAGCTTTCCGGTTCAAACAGGCCCTAGCTGGGAACATGGGGAAATTTTGAGTTTGGGAGTTTTGAATTTTATGTGAAATACGACTTTCTAATTTCAGACTTTGGTAATTAAGAGGGACTCTTGGATTTTTTTTCTTTTTCCTAAGAGTGATTATAAAAGTCATGGGAATAACCAAATTTTCAATCGGAAGACTGGGGAGGTTAAAACTTTTCTCATTGAATGTAAAGGAATGACTGAAGTCAATATAAAGTTATTTAATAATTTTTAAATATTATTGAGGATTTTAAAATACATTCATATAATAATATCCTTGGGGAGGAGGAAAAGCTCTCTGTTAAGAACACCTCAGCACTACAAAGAGATGGAGAAGTAATAGAAGGAAAGACCCTTGGGAGCAAAAGGTTGTCCCTTAGCTGATTGGTAAACAGGTGCTCACTTAGAAGCAGCAACAATTTCCTAATAGCTGATGGTAGAATTCAGATCTGGGCAAGATACAAGAGCTGTGGAAGTGAAAGACAAAATGAGGCTTTAAACAGACTTCGTAGAAGGAGAAGGTTTATTGAATACGTGAACAATGTTCTATATTTAATACCTAAGCTTTTTTTTTTAAGATTTTATTTATTTATTTGAGAGAGAGAGAATGAGAGAGAGTGAGTACATGAGAGGGGGGAGGGTCAGAGGGAGAAGCAGACTCCCCGCCGAGCAGGGAGCCCGATGCGGGACTCGATCCAGGGACTCCAGGATCATGACCTGAGCCGAAGGCAGTCGCTTAACCAACTGAGCCACCCAGGCGCCCCAATACCTAAGCTTTTGAAATTTGTTGTAATCTAAATGTTTCCTTATATTCATATATGGGATTTAGTTAACAGTGAAACCTCACTGATATATAAAGTCAGGCATGCTTGTTTACTACTACAAAAGTATAGTATTGTTATCAATATACATTGTAACACTGTAGTTCATGGTTCCTCCAGAGAGCTCAAAGCAAAGTAATTATTTTAAGGTTTTTCTGTGAAGTAGGCAGGAGAGCTCATTATTAGGAAAATAAATAAGGATTTCAACAGATTTGAAATGATTTTTCCAAGTTTACACAATGAATTGACTCATGGCAGCTAAAATTAACTGTCTCTTTTTTGATTTCTAGCTCAGTGCTTAGGAACATTAGTATGCTTATTTACCATTTTTTTGGTATAATCTTTAAAATGTACAGTCTACATTCCTTTTCATTAATTCAGCAAATATTTATTTGGTGTTTACTTGTTCCAGGCACTGTGTTAGATGATGTCATACAGATTTAAAGGTTATAAACTATCAAAACAACCATCCATATTAAGAATGCTAGTAATTGTGAGAAATCTCATTAAGTGATTTAATTTTGTTACTAATACAATATTTCAATGCTATGTTTCCTAAAGATGGAAGAAGGGAATATGGAGCCATGGAAGACTTTGATTGATTCACTTTCAGGTTATATTCAGCCAACATGTACTTTATCTCACTGATTATAAACAACAGAAATGTTTTATTTTGGATGCTAAAGGTTTATTCTGTTTTCATTCAAATATTTAATTCCTTATTTATTCTACTATGTGGTTTTCCATTTTTAAAGGCTATAACTAAACTTTGCAAACATTTTGGTTGTATTGCATTGCTCTTGCTTTTTATTATTGTCTGCTATGCATTAATTTATCTTTTATATCACTGTAATCAGCCAAGATGTGATTCTTTCCGTTTTCCTTTCTAATCACAAAATAACGTTAGCAAAAATCAACCTAGAATGGATGCATGTAGTCACTGATGCCTCTTGTTCTGTGTTAGTTGAACCGTGAACGTTTAAATCAACATCCACTGTGTGGCATATAGGTAAAGATGTAAATACCTAAATACCTTCCATTGTTCCTTTTTATTCAAAGTCATCTAAAAAATCAGATTCATAGACTATGTCAGAAAGGCTGATTATCAAACTGAGGGTTCTAAAGGGGAGGGGGGTGGGGGGATGGGTTAGCCTGGTGATGGGTATTAAAGAGGGCATGTATTGAATGGAGCACTGGGTGTTATACGCAAACAATCATGGAACACTACATCAAAAACTAATGATGTGGGCGCCTGGGTGGCTCAGTTGGTTAAGCGACTACCTTCGGCTCAGGTCATGATCCTGGAGTCCCTGGATCGAGTCCCGCATCAGGCTCCCTGCTCAGCAGGGAGTCTGCTTCTCCCTCTGACCCTCCTCCTTCTCATGCTCTCTGTCTCTCATTCTCTCTGTCTCAAATAAATAAATAAAATCTTTAAAAAAAAAAACTAATGATGTAATGTGTGGTGATTAACATAACATAATAAAATAAAATTTTTAAAAAATCAGCAAAAAAAAAAAAAAAAGAAAGGCTGATTATGCTGTCTCTGCTGTTTGTGCAACCCAGCATAGTTTCCCCAGCCTGACTCCCCCCATTCTCAGTGGCTGAAAGCCTGACCACAGCATTTCTCAGAATTCCTTGCCATTTGGATTCCAGGTTATATTTTGTCAAGGAGAGGCAATCATGCAAGACCTGAGGGTGCAGGAGAGAAAGCAGAATTCATATAATTGCTCCTATGTCAGGATGAGCAGAAACATGTTCTTCAGTGGATTTGAGGTTTTGCAGTGACTTCCAAGTGTTTCCTAGAGATGCACCTCCCTTGGCGTTATAGAAAACTTGTATAATTACTAGTAATCTTTTGTGCCTTTTGAAATTCCCTGCCTCTCTTTAAGGTAGGGGTGAAGCTGAGAGTTAAAAGAGATCTTCCATGACCTTTGCTTCTCCAGGCATTCTAGTAATCAGGAAAGCTTCTAATGCCCTCTACTAAATCTTTCCCTGTCTAAAATAATTCAGGTAGTTGCTCTTGTCCAGGCAGGAGCTTCTGAGAAAATATTTGATACCGAAAGTGATCTTAAAAAAAATAGACTCTGAAGATGAAGAGGATCTTGGATAGTTTGTGCCGAGTTGAACCTGAAGATAAAATAACCTCCATGTCACGGTCCATGACATTCAAAGATGTTAAAATAATCATTAACTTCTCACTATAGTTGTCTAAAATGAAGTGGCTATTAAAGACAAGGATTTGGGATACAAAGAGGCTGCTATAATAAAACAATGGGTTATAAATGATGACCACAGGGACTATGGGGTAACCTAGCTGCTTCTGATGCACTACTTCTTTCTACAAGGAGAAACCGAAAAGCCCAGGATTTTAAATTTTCAGCTCACAGCATAATCAGAAAACAAAAGAGCTTCCAAAAATTTCTCCTATTCTTGTAGCTGAATGTATGGTGGATATATTTGAAAACTGAACTCAAAGTCTTAAGATGCATATTTCAGAATTACAAAACATATTGAATTTACAGCCTTGCTTAGTATCATATATGAGAGTTAGGACACTTATTGGGAAAGAGTGGGGATTTGAGGTGGATTCTGACAGATTTGAACCTTCAAATTGCACTGAACTTTCTTGAAAGTAGAAGGAGCCCTTCCTCTCCTGTCTGAAGAAACCATAAATGCTATACTTGAGGCAATTACCTTGCTTGGGGATGCTGATCCTCCATGAGATACGCCTCCTCAGCTTACACTGTTTCCAGACCCGTAACTATACTCAAATTACAGAAGAATGGGTACAAGGTGTGACTTCAGAGAAGATAGCATATCCATCAAAAGAATTGGAAGATTTTGCTAATTTATATTGATGGAGATCAGGGGAGGCATGCTATGAATGGATTCTGAGAGTCCTAGTACAGGGAGACAGAAACAACTTGTTAGAATAAGCCACATTTATCGGCATGATTGCACTTTCTTAGATATAGTGGATTAAAGACGTTCGATGTTTGAGTATGCAATTGTGGTTCACCAGATTACTTGGTCAATAGACTGAAATTTGGGCTCCAAGTGACCAGGGCTAGATGAAATTGAAGTGCAAGGGTTTCCAGGGTATAATGTAGATGAAGATACACAAAGAAAAATAGAAATTTTAGTGTTGATTTAAAACTAGTGTGACCTGCCACTCATCTCCTCATTGTGTTACCTGGATGGGTTCCAAGGACATTGCTTTGCCAAAGCACTAAGAAACACCCCGTAAGGCCAAGCGTGATTATAAGAAGTAACTTAACTGAGATGGTCTTCCTAAATTCAGTGGGGGATAATGGGATCCTGGAAAATGACAGAAGCCAAGTGGTTGTTCTTAAGCTTGAAGACCAGAGACAAGTGCACGTGATTCCCCAAGTGGGCAATAGGTTAAAACAGTGATCAGAATGACTTAAGCCCCAGAAATCACTGGTGGAGGCGAATAGGTCATAGTGTCCAGTGGACTGAAACAGAACTACTCCCTGCTACGTACTTGATTTTTATAATTTAAATATTTTAGGTATCATTTTCAGATTTGGGGCACAATAGTTATGGTCTCTCACCCACTTTCCATACACAAACCGCTTGGGGATGAAGAGTATACCAGGTTCTTTTGAAAAAAGTACCCTGTATCTGTATCAAAATCATAAACCCTGAACCTTCCTAGAGGTTCCTTGAAGGGATCCATAGTTACCAAGCAGAGTAACTGTACGTCATATAAAATAAGGTAATTTTCTCATTTTTTGAAATCATAGTAGGCAAAGATACACTTTGCCAATGTCAGAACACCCACATTAGTTCTTTGACTTATGGGATGATTATCAGTTCCTGGAACTATCTCCTCTCTTCCAAATTGTAAAGTAAATTGAAGGATGGCACAGATTCATGCGACCCAACCAAGACTAAAAGTAGACAGGCATGGGATTCCTGTCACATCTACATTTAACTGATCTATTTGACCAGGGCCTGAATAGATGGACATAGAGAAAGACAGTGGATTATTATAAACATATTCAGGGAGTAACACCAATTGCAGCTATTTTTCCAAATGTGATCTCTTTTTTGGAATAAATGAACACATCATTGAAATTTGCTATCTAGCTATTGATCAGGCAAATGCTTTTTCAACTGCTATTAAGGAAAAAATATAGCAAAGAGATTTTGTTTCTCTTAGTAGGGCAGCAGTTTATCTTCACTTCACCTCAGGAATAGGCCACCCATCTGCCCTTCTGTCATAATCGAATCCCCAGGACTTGATGATTTAGACATTTTGTCAATCCCCTACCTTGATAGTGGTGGATTGCATTTTCTGAGATGGACAAATGGTCTATGTAAACTTCGCTTAACCTCTAATGAATCCTGTCCAAAAGACTTGGCTCTTTTGTTTGAGCAAACACTGTCCTGGGACTTTTGGTTATGAAAGGATACTAAAATGAGACAAAGTAATAAGATAAATGATTTGTTCTAACTTTTCAAAATCAGTGTTTCCTTTTTCTTTTGGTAGCTCAAGACAGAAGAGTTTTAGAGAAGCCTCTGGACTTGAGGAAGTGAGATGGTAGAGAGAGACTTCTGTAGGGAGTGAGAGCATGAGTCAAACACAGGGCACAAGACTGACCTCAAAGGAAAGCTGGGTTCCATGAAGGTAGTCCCTGTGGCTTGGAAATCATGATATCTGACACGGGTATGCAAAAGTTAGTTGTGATTGTTCCTTGCTCCCATCGTCATCCATTAGCTTCCCACATTTGGGAAAAATCTCCATATTTGGTAGAAATGTACAACAGTACACCTATCTGGGTTTCTTAGTGCTGTATCCAAGGACTAGAACATCACCTGGCACATAGTAGCTACTCAGTAAAAAAAAAAAAAAAGATAAATGACTGGATTAATGGAGCTTTTGGAAATGTCTGCATGATGTTTTGTCTGTGCCTGGGATAAAGTATGAGGAGTGAAGACTGCTAGGTATACAGATAAAGCAACTATAGATTAAAAAAAAAAAAAAGCGAAGATTCAGAGTTCAGAATAGGCGGTGTAGACCACACCATGCATTTAAGCATATATACCTTGTACTCTTTGAAGAATCCTTAGAAATACTGGGGAAGGAATTGCATTGATTTTCCATCAATTACTTGGGATGGAGGTTCATGTGATTGTATATGACAGTATCAAAGGAAAGGTTGACTTCCAGAGGCTGAAGGACCTGGGGATATTAGGCAGCATGTAATAGATTCATTTTAGCTAAATCTCATAAATGTGCATTCAGCTTGGGGAGAGTTATAAATTACTGACCTAGCTCTTGTCTGCAAAGGAAAAATGCAAAACCGAAGGTGCACAGTCCAATTTAAGGTCAGACCAGTGTGCAATTGAACAGAGAAGCCCTACCAGCTGCCTATGTATAAATGCCATCTGACAGGCTCTTACATTTTATGCTGGACCCTTGAAAGGAGAGGATCCCACTCCACAGGAGACTGAACGTTGTTATTTGCCATGGGTGCATGAGGACCCGGAGCAAGTCATGAATGGGGCACTAAGTCCTTTCGTGCAGGGACCCAGATGGAGAACTATGTCTGTGGGAGCAGTGTTCCCAGGCACACAGATGTTCTGCCTTCTCGTAGCTCTCAGAAGGGCTGTCCACTCAGACATAGCCCCTATTTTCTCTGTTCTCTGAGGAGGCCCAGGGGATGAGTAGCGGAATGCTGGTACCAGGGCTATGGAAACATCTTACTTCTATGTAAATGAAAAAGCAAAATGGTGTATGACAAAGCTTCGTTGTAACAAAGGACCAAAACATCCTTTCTGGATGTTTCCTCTCCAGGAGTCCTAAATTTATATTTATATCTCAGTACAAAGTTTGTACTAAATGTTAGCAGACTGGGCTCGAATTTTCATAGGAACAAAACTTAGTTGCACAAATAATAAATTTCTTTATTTCTCCACAACTGAACTGAATTTAGCTCCCGAGCCCCAATTTCTGCTGATGGTGGTGAATTTTATGTGGAAATTGAGGCTCTCTCCCTCAAATCAGTGATCACTTAGGACTTTCAGTTATAAACTCTTTTTGGTAATTTCTCAGACTGTCAGAATGTGTCCCCTTCTCCTTCTTTTTCACATCTCTCCAGGGGCCATCTATATTCTGAGGGTGTGTGTTGGGGAAGGAGGATATACCATCTTCAGTTTGGAGGAAAGACATTGATCTAGAGTAATGCTTTTCAAAGCAAGGTCCTCCACCAACAACATCAGTGCCACCAGGAACTTGTTAGAAATGTCAGTATTTGGGTCCCATCCCACACAGACTTACTAAATCAGAAACTCTGGTTGAGGGGCCCAGGACTCTGTGTTCTAACAAGGGCTCCAGGTGATTCTGATGTACACTCACTTTGAGAAGCATTGGTCCAAAGTTATCAGCACCCACCCACCTTGATTTCTGATGAGAGGTGTGATCACTGCCGGTCTGGTTTTGTGGCACCTAGCTCATTGCATGCGTGACTGAAATGCCCTCCTCTGTTCATGGACCAGCTCTGTGCTCATTCTGCTCTCTGCTTAGCCTGACCAGAGTGCCGTGTTTGCACCCCTCAGAGCTTGCAACACTCTTGCATGCTGTTCTCTAGCCATTTCTACTTTATAGCTTGTGTTCCATGCTCAAGACGGAGTTCTCTGAAGAGTTGAGGTCTGGAAGGGGAATATATCTGCAATCTGGGAGATGTATCTCTTTCCTGGAATCCCCCCAAAAGCAGTGGAGTTTCAATCATCTTTACTCATTAGAGATTGATCTTAGGAGACAGCAGGATGGAAGCCCAGATTCTCGGGCTCCTGAACCTTCATTTATTCTGCTGTTCTCTTCTTTACCTTTCCTCTCATTCTCCTCCACAGTCAGGAAGTTGTCTTGTTTTTTTGTTTTGTTTTGTTTTGTTTTATCTGTGTTTCCTGTGGAAAGGAAAAGAAAACCCTGGCTAGACACATAGACTTCTAAACCTACCATTTTTTATAAGGCCCCTGCTGTTTACACAAACCTTATTTTTAAAAATATTTTATTCATTTAAGAGAGAGCGAGAGAGCACATAAGCAGGGGTTGCTGTAGATGGAGAGGGAGAAGCAGGCTTCTGCTTCCCTGGAGTAGGGAGCCCGACACAGGACTTAATCTCAGGACCCTGGGATCATGACCTGAGCCAAATGCAGATGCTTAACCAACTGAGGCACTCAGGCACCCCCTACACAAACCTTATTTTTTTATCCTCCAATAATGTCCACTCTAATCATTGAAAACCTTAACTTGCAATTCTACTGGCCCATACAAGGTTTCAAAACCTTAGCATCGACTGGTCCTTTGCATCTTTTTCTCAATAATCCTAATTCTTTTAGACAATTAATGATACCTCTGAGATGATGTATAAGGAAGTGTAGAAGAGTAAACACATTAATTAAAATTTTAAGATATTATTATACCACACTTGCATTAGAAACACTGATAATTTTCTAGGTGTACTACCTGATTCTAATCACCTCCCACTAAAATCCTTCTATTAAACTAATCCTCTTAAAACACTCTTTTTAACATATCATTTTCCTCCTTGAGTTCTTTCAAAAGGTCCCTTTTAGCAGAATTTATAGACAAGCCTTTTTTCTAAAATTCATATTTCCATGGACATATTTCCATGTCCATATTTTCCATGGACAAAATTCATATTTCCATGGAAATACAATGCTTGAAAATGAATGAATGAATTCCAAACTATGCCTGACCTGGTCTTGACTCTTGCATTAAACATTATTTCTAGGGCGCCTGGGTGGCTCAGTCGTTATGTGTCTGCCTTTGGCTCAGGTCATGATCCCAGGGTCTGGGGATCGAGCCCCGCATGGGGCTCCCTGCTTTGCAGGAAGCCTGCTTCTCCCTCTCCCACTCCCCTTGCTTGTGTTCCCTCTCTTGCTGTGTCTCTCTCTGTCAAATAAATAAATAAAATCTTTAAAAAAATAAAAAAAATAAACATTATTTCTAACATATCACTAACTCCCATTATACATACTCAGCCTAATTTACATCATAAAGAGATTCATATTAAAAACATAACCCCCATTTGTGGGCTCAGCCTGACTCCAGGATCTAGCTTCAGTCCTTACCCTTGGCAAGGAATATTTAAGCAACATCAGACCAAAACTCCAGACTCAGAAACAAGTCACTCTTTTGGCCCATTAGGTCCTGTTACAATAGGGTTTCTGCTTTATTGTCAAAAATCAGTCCTTATCATATTCCCAGTCATTACTGGTTTGGCTTTCTTCCTACTGAAATTCAGCAACAGCAACAGCGACAGCATTAAGTATTCAATGATATTGTTTTAATTCATTGGGATTGTTCATTTTATTGGCACTATTAAAGTATTTCCAATGACATTTGCTAAATCAACTTTTCCTCCATTTACTATAGGACTGGTGCCCTAATAGGACCCAAAATGTATTTCATTTGTTAGGATTCACAGGGCTGGAAGCCTGAGCCCTCTTTAATAATTTATTCCAACACTTTGGATTCCATAAAATGGTTATATCTAAATTTAGAGTAATCATAATTTATATATTTGTGTAATGTCATCTTTGGCTAAAAGCTTTTTTTTCCATTAAATGTGAAATATAAAGGTTACAGGGCACCTGGGTGGCTCAGTTGGTTAAGCGACTGCCTTCGGCTCAGGTCATGATCCTGGAGTCCCAGGATCGAGTCCCACATCGGGCTCCCTGCTCGTCAGGGAGTCTGCTTCTCCCTCTGACCCTCTCATGCTCTATCTCATTCTCTGTCTCAAATAAATAAATAAAATCTTTAAAAAAAAAAGAAATATAAAGGTTACAATGGCAGCTTCTATTTTACATTTCTAGTCTTCTGTATTTCATACTTCACTGCTATGTGAAATTCTGTATAGTAACGGGGAGAGCTATCATGGCGCTTTAAAAATTTCTCCCCGCAGACAGAGTCAAACTTTCTACAATTCCGAGTGCCCTGTTTGATGACAAAAATCATTTCCAACTGTCATCCCAAGTATTATAGAGTATTTCATTGTAATGATGTGTCCTCTTCTGTGCTATATCACTACCTCTCAATGCACTTCTGTAAGGGGATTGTGGCAATACAGTAGTGTTTCGTGATTACTTTGTGGCTCTCTGTGACTCCTTTGAAACCCTCTTTTTCTCACTCACTCTCCCTCCTGGCAGCCTTTCAGGTTGGAGAAAGATCCACTTGTTCAAAATTACCCATATAGCCATGCGTTGAATTAGTTATAGAGAAAGGATCTCTGTTAAAATCGAATGACTCCACGATAGCCACATTCTGGTCTCCCAGAGAGCTGCAGGAGCAACTAAAGGCATGGATTAGCTAGCAGTCTCTCATAAATATAATTTATGAAATGCACATTCAGATGTGTGGACCTAATGTGTTTCTACTACGGTCGTGCTAATTCTTACAAAGTTGCTTTAAAAATCTGAAATAAATATATTATGGTGTCTAGGATAATTATAAACAATGCAGATGTTCTGTCACAGAGTGCCATTTTGAAAATACATATTTTTTAGAGTATTTGTATTCTGTGGATTTTGGAAAAGAATCAAGGCCATTTTTCAAAAGTACGTAAAATAGTATACCTGTGGAGAAGCTCATCTAAGTCCATTTTTAAACTACAATGATTTTTACAGCGGAATAATAGGGCTTTGAATAACAGAACTGCTATAATTAACTGAGTTGTCAATGAAGGCAATTTTTCCAGGGCATCCATTCATAGTTTGAAATATTTCAAAATACTCCAGACTTTTGTCATTACTATAACACTTTAGAAAATAATACCTACTAACACCCGAGTCTTTCTTTCATCCTTTATTAAGGAAAGTATTAAAATTATTTCTTAGATGTATTTTAAGAAAATAACCTTATGGAACTAATATTGTGACAAGAATTTCTGGAGAAGTTGGTGTTTTGTATTTGCAAAATCAAAACCACAGTTACAACTCTTCTTGTGTGAACAAAATCTATTTCATTTTCTAGCTTAAATTGTTACCTAAACTGAGAGCAGCCTTCTGACCCAAAGGTCTTTACATTTATTTAGTATTTCAGCTTCAAGAAAAAAAATGACTAAAGCTAAAGGATTTACTTAAATTGAAAGGTAGCAATCAGGGGCACCTGGGTGGCTCAGTCGTTGAGCGTCTGCCTCTGAATTGGGTCGTGGTCCCAGGGTCCTGGGATCGAGCCCCGCATCGGGCTCCCTGCTCCGCGGGAAGCCTGCTTCTCCCTCTCCCACTCTCCCTGCTTGTGTTTCCTCTTTCGCTGCGTCTCTCCCTGTCAAATAAATAAATTAAAATCTTAAATAAATAAATAAATAAAAGAGGCAATCAACACATTCAGTAGATTTGCCAGCTATAGAAAAATTCTTTTAATGATGTAAATTGCAAATTACACTTCATACACAGGTTTACTTACCAAATCATAGACTAATAAGTCGATTTTTAAAAAGTTTCTCTTGGGGCGCCTGGGTGGCTCAGTCATTAAGCATCTGCCTTTGGCTCAGGTCATGATCCCGGAATCCTGGGATCGAGCCCCGCATCAGGCTCCCTGCTCAGCGGGAAGCCTGCTTCTCCCTCTCCCGCTCCCTCTGCTTGTGTTCCTTCTCTCGCTTTGTCTCTCTCTGTCAAATAAATAAATAAAATCTTTAAAAAATAAATAAGTAAAAAAATTAATGAAAAGTTTCTCTCTAATGTAGCCAAATATATCTCCCCTTTCTTAATTGTTTTCTTTAGGTAATCAGCTTTACAAAAATAAATCAAGATGAAATATTTATGGCAATAAAACTGAAATATAAAAGCACTAAGGTATACTTTAAAGAGATAATGGTATTTTATATTAAAATGATTTTAGTCTTTCCGTCTTCACTGAAATGGAAAAGACACTAAGCCTTGCTGAGATAAAGTCTTCTTCATACTTCGCTGTTGAGAAAGAGCTCTGCTTTTCTTCACCCTGTGCTGTTTGGGATGTAATCAATTGGGTAGGGGAGACTAAGGAGGAAGAGTGTGCAGAGGGGATAGCAGGGGCTCATGCTGCTGGTGCTTGCACTTTCTGACACACCAGCAACCCACCACCGACCTAACAAGACTGCAGATACCTGGTGAGGGTTGGCCTGAGTCACACCCGGGGAGCTGTGGGGCAGGGTTCCCTGGGAGGTTGCCACAGAAGCCAGCTTACAGGAGAGCATCCAGAAAATGAATAGAAGAGGATGCTAATGTGGCAATTCCATGAGCTTCTAATTGGGAAATTAGCAGGCAATTCAGGCTTCAAAAATAAATCTATGCGAACCAACTAAAAGAGCAGTTTTGTTAAGTGAATGTAAGAACATTTCCTTTCACCCGGAATGTTTGGCATCGTGTGAAAAATCTGTTGATCAAAGGTCTAGTATTATTTTTAGATCAGGAAAGAATACAGTTTGGGTACAGTGTTTCCGAAAGAGAGAGAAGAGTCTGGCTAAAAGATTTGACCCCAAACTTTCTCCTTTCCTATGATTCGTATGTACGGCATGCAAAACAAGGGTGGAAATAATTAATCTGGTGATAATTTTTCTATCTTTATCCTCTTAAAAGGCACATCAAATCTTTTTGATCATACTGGAGTTAAAAAATTATTATTTTCTAGCTAAATTTAAGGGTCATCAATCTCCATTTAATCTATAAAGGACATGCTTCTCATCATGAGGCCTTCTTTACTGCAAAGAGATTTTATGAAAAAAGACTGCAGATTAATATTATTCCCCAGAGACTCCTGACGTTTTTGCTGTACTGATTTCTACCACTTTATGAAGTGTATGTCCTCCGGGCAACTTAGCTATGCAGCAGAATTTCCCAGATGCCAGACTGCAGACTAGCACCCTTTGCAGCAAGTTTTTACTAATTCACAAAATGTTTATGTCTGAAAGGGATTAAATTTTCATCACCTGATGTAAAACTTGTGGCTCTCTGCTGGCAGCCTGAGAAGTCCTGGTGGTCAAGCAATAAGATCAAAGTTCAGTCACCCAGGGCTTAGGTCCCTGCTCCTACTGGGTACCACTCCCTCTCTCCTCACGCTCCCCTCCTCTTCCTGTCTCTCCTAAGATTTCCAGGCGCCTCACTGAACATGGGTGGTCCAGGATATGTGCTATAAGTTTATCCAGCCTTGATTACAGGCTTACTCTGAGCTAGACACTGCCCAAGACCCTGAAGTCTTATGGTAAATAAGAAACTAGCCCTGGCCCTGAGGAGTTTATGGTACACTGGAGCTCATCCAACACTAACAGACAAGGGAGAGCTGTCCCCCCATGGAGGGACCATATAGCACTGGAGTTTGTAGGTCCATCAAGGTTTCAGTCATAACTTCCTGGAGGGGGTGACCTTGAACTAGTCTTGATAGATGAAGACAACTTGGTCACTTAGTGAAAAGTGGGAAGAGGGGCACCTGGGTGGCTCAGTCGGTTGGCTGACCCACACTTGATTTGGGCTCAGGCCATGATCTCAAGGTCCTGGGATCAGAGCCCTGTGTCAGGATCCACACTCACCAGGGAGTCTGCTTAAAGATTCTCTCCCTCTCCTTCTGCCCACCCCCCACCCCAAGCACGCGTGCTCACTCTCTCTTTCTCAAATAAATAAATCTTAAAAAAAAAAAAAGTGGGAAGGGCTTTCAGGCCCAGATTATAGTATAAATGAAGGTCTCAAAGGTTATAGTATTGTTATATGCCCCCCCCGCCCCACCCTGCAAATTCATATGTTGAGTCTTTAGTTCCCAATATGACTGTATTTGGAGATAGGACTTACAGGAAATAATTAAGGTTAAATGAAGTTGTAAGGGTAGGATCCTAATTCAGTAGGATTTTTGGCCTTATAAAACAAAGATATCTCTCTCTCTCTCTCTCTCCAAGCACACACACTGAGGAAAGGACATGTGAGCACACAGCAAGAAGACCATCTGTAAACCAGGAAGAGAATTCTCACAGGACCCAGTCATGCTAGCACCCTGATCTCTTCCAGCCTCTAGAACCGTGAGAAAATAAATTTCTGTTGTATCGCCACCCAGTCTATGGTGTTTTGTTAGGGCAGTTAGAGAAGACTAAGACAAGTGCTCTCATGCCCTTGGGTTACTTTAAAAAGTACATATACTGTGATGTTTGAAGCCAGTAATGGGTGAGATGATACTGGAAATGTAAGGAAGAGAGAGGAGGAAAGAAAGGAAGAGGGAATAGAAACAGACACCACTCTCCATAGAAGCTTTGGATAAGGGGGAAAGGAACCATTCCTAGAGCTTGTGGAAGCACATTATGAATTTTAGCCTCCCATAGAGAGGAACCCTTAGCGTCCCTCCCTCCTTTATCATTCTGCCTAGTGCTTGCAGAAGGGTCAACTTCATTCCCTTGAGCTGGTTTCCCAGACCCACTGGAATTCTGATTCACTTCCACCTTGGCTCCATAGCACAAAGAAACTGGAAAATTGAAGAGTATTTCTCTTGGCCTTCAACCTGTGACCATAATGTGCCAACAACTGTTGCAAAATATGACTGCAGAGAATAAAGTTAATCCTGAAAATTCAAAACAATTGGCATTATTAGGATAATAAAATTGCAACAGCTTAAAAACTCTAATTTCCTGAAAAGAGGGATATGTATAGATATAGCAATTACAGTTTGAATAACCATATGAATTATGGGACAGAGAAAGAAGTAGATAAAAGAAGCCCAATTAATAAACAAGAGCCTCTTTGTTACTATTTTGATTAATTAAAAGCAGTTATGAATATATCTTAATAATGATGAAAAAACTACGAACAGAATTAAACATAGGAAGTCTGCTTTCTAAAAGCATTGAGAAGATAAAAGTAGACAAAACAGCCTGTAGAACAGAAGCCAAAGAGTAAGCAAACAAAAACCAGACGACAAAATTATCTAAGACCGAAAAAATTAATGAATATAGTTTAAACTGCCCTATTAAAAGGGCAAAATATGTCAGATTGAATAAAAAGTAATCCAGTGAGTTCATACTTTTAAGAGAGAGATCTAAATAATTATACAGATAATTATAGCAGAGGTGGCAATTCACACAAATGGGACTAAAAAGGATTATTATAACAGTAAAAGAAAAATAATACTGAGTTATCTATAGCAGAATAGCTTAAAACATATATTAAAAAATTATTAAAAATATTGGAAATAACATTTTAAATGCACACTTAACTATCTTGTTAAACATCACAACATTCTAGATAGATAGATAGGTATAATAAATATCTCTATTTTATATCAATGTCTATATTGAGCTGATAAAAATAATTATAAGTAAATGAACAAGATAAAAAATATATATATTTATCTCCTACCCCTTTTAGGAGATAACTGTCCATGAGTTTCTTGCACTTCTGCACATGTTGCTAGCAGAGGCGCTGGATGCTTCAGGCTATCTTTCCAAGGATGCTTTTATAGAGGGGCACCTGGATGGCTTAGTTGGTTGGGCATCTGCCTTCGGCTCAGATCATGATCACAGGGTCGTAGGATTGAGCTCTGAGTTGGGATCCCTTCTCAGGGAGGAGTCTGCTTCTCCCTCTCCCTCTGCCCCTCCCCCACTCGTGCTTGCTTTCTCTCTTTCTCTCTCACATAAATAAAATCTTTTTTTTTAAGATTTTATTTAATTTATTTGACAGAGAGACAGCGAGAGAGGGAACACAAGCAGGGGGAGTGGGAGAGGGAGAAGCAGGCTCCCGGCCGAACAGGGAGCCCGATGAAGGGCTCGATTCCAGGACCCTGGGATCATGAGTTGAGCCGAAGGCAGATGCTTAACAACTGAGCCACCCAGGCGCCCCTAAAATCTTTTTTTTAAAAGGATGCTTTTATAGGAAATAACCTTGGAAGAGAGAGATAATGTCTCCCTCTGGAGCAGAGTTGGCTTGCTTAGAGTCTTGGAGACAATATTTCTCCGGGACAAAAGAGAGGCATGCTTACTGCCATTTATAAAATGATCAGGTTCCCTAACCTCAGGATTCTTCTTCGGTAACACATCATAGTGTATGTAGGTGTCACCTAGTTCTCTTTACCTTGTCCTGTGGAAATCACAGATGGAGAGCTAACATAAAAATGATGATACTCTAGCTACCACTACTGCTGTAAGTGATAAAATCCTTTCTCTGTGACCTAGGAATTGCATGTCTTCTCCCAACATTCACACAACCATGGAAGCTAACTTGTTAGCCATCAAGTGAGGCAAATTCTCAACCTGTCACATTCTTGCCATTACCAGTAACTTTCTTTCATATAAAATATGCAAGAAGCATGTATTAAAATTGATACCATACCCAGAACAAAATCAGTAATTCAAAGAAACCAAAATCATGCACCATATTAAGTGACAACAATAGAATGAAAAATATAAATGCTTCTGTTACTGAAAACAAGGTTCAAACCCTTAGAAATGAAAACATACTTCTCTAAAAACTCTTGAACCAAGGAAGAGATAAAAAGTAATAAAAATGTTAAAACAAAAGTGGCAAACAAAAGTGAATTCACATGTATTAATATTTTCTATGTGTTGTGAAGAATGCAAATAAAGTAAATTTTAGAAAAAGAAAAGATCAATTTAAAAAAAGGAAAGAATTAGGTAATAAAATTAACGAATTGAAAAGAAAAGAAAGAGACAAAGAATAGAATGACAGCAAATGTCTAATAACATTATTAGCAAATATTAAATAAAATTGTGTAATAAACACAATATAACAGTACTTTTAGAACTGAATAAAATGCCAGATTCTGCCAACGATATCAACGTATCTTCAAATAAAGATGACTTTTAAAAATCACAAATAAAATCTAGAATTTTATGCTGCATAATAAAGTCATCAGGTAGGACTTATTTCAGGAATGTAAAATGAATCAATATTACATAATTTATTATTAAAATACATTAAAGCACTATGTCAATTAATAAAAACATAATCATAATTTTTGAGTAAAACATTGAAAATATTCAATAGTCACAATTTTTGAAAACACTAATGGCATAGAATTATGTCATCAATATTATTAAAAAATAGTCACTGTGATACAGTTCATGGTTAAACCCAAGGAAGACTGTTATTAAATGTGGAAACAAACAATAATGATGTCCTTTTTAGAAGACTTTATTTGTTCAATGCTGGAAGACATGACACAAAGGTAAGAGCTATCAATATAAGACATACAAAGGAGTGATTTGTTAAGAAAATGCAAAATGACATCATATGAAAAATGTATACAATTATTTTATTTATTATAAGAGAAAAATACAAAATCAACAGCATGCCTATATACAAGTAATAGCAAATGTGGAAATAAAACTGTGTAAAGAAATTTCATTTATTAGTGTAACAAAAATATAACATCCCAAGGATCTATTTTAATACAACACGTTTAACATATGAATAATATTACAAATAATTTTTAGAGATATAAAGGACATCTATGGAAGACTAAATATTTTACAGTTATTACCAAATTGATAGTTTAATGTGTCCAAAAACAGATCAAATGTGATTTGAGGTAATTTAACAAACATATATTAAACTTCTCCCAGGAGAATAATCAGGTAAGAATAATAAAGGATTTTTTAAAAGAACGATTAGAAGAAGAGATAAGTCTTCCCATACAGTAAGCGTATGACAAAGCTGTGATAATTAAAGTAACACAGAACTGATGCAAATACAGAAAGACCCTGCTTAATGGATAAAAAAAGATATCCCAAATCAATCAGTGACTCTCCTTGGAGACACTAGGCTGGTAGGTAACCGTGGCACTGGAAATGGAATTGACTTTCAACCTCCATTTCTTACTTTTCATCACTAATAATTTGCAACAGACACGTAGTGTGTGCAAGAATTAAACCTTTGTTATTTGAAGCCACCTAGTTTTAGGCAGTGTTTGTTGGCCAGCACAATGTTGTCTATCCAAACTAAGAGTCATGCTCCAAGATACAATTTTTTCAAGGAGAGTTTATTATTGACTCATAATAATTATAAGCATAGCTTTGAAATATCTTTGAAATACGCATCTTCAGTAACAAGGGCCTTCACTGTCTTATGGAACTAGGGTGCAAAATTTTATGCTGCCAGTAGGTGTCAGGATCTACACTGTGCAGTGCAGGTTTAAAAAACAACAACAAAATGACGGGTAGAAGATTTACGACTTGGCTGCCAAAGATAGGAAAGTAAAATAAGTGTTCCTATTCATCAGGAGTTAATTCCAAATAATAATATTTTTTAATTGGTTCTCTATTTTATCAGTTGTACAATTTTTTAATTGTGTATATTTGTTTCCTTTAATACAGAAATTTTAAAAAATAATATTTCAGTGTAAATGCTTGATTGTCACACTGAACTTGATAACTGATGTGAGATTATTAAAGCCATGGTTAAGTTATTTAAGTAATTCATGCACACTATTCAAAAATTATTGTACTCATACAGACAACTATAACCCATTAACAATAACTTCTATTACAAATAACCAGCTGAAAATCCTTTTCTCTCTCCTTCAAACAATGTCTCAGAGGCAAAGGAAACCTACCAAGGATTCCTGATGGCCTTGCTTGTCCTTTGGTCTTCGTTGTTCCATACGTTGTTCATATCTTTGCTAAACACTTGTCAAGGAGCAGTCAGTGTGGGTCTGAGAGAGTAAATAAAAAGCAATAATGGTGGAAACAGAATGGATAGTTAACAGTCTGAATAATGTCCAATGTAAGAAAGACGTTAGGGTTTGAAGCCGATGGCCAAGAAAGAATTCTTGAGACAACTTTGGTGCAAAAAGGTGGTTTTATTAAAGCACAGGGACAGGACCCGTGGGCAAAAAGAGCAGCACTGGGGTCATGAAGAGTGGTCCATTATATACTTTCAAGTTGGGAGGGGTTTGGGATAGCGTAAGGCTCCAAGAAATTTTGGAAGCAAGGTTTCCAGGACCGTGAGGGGGCTAGCTATTGTTGGGAAAAGGTCATTTACTACCATCTAATAAAACCTGAGTCAGAGACCCTTCAGATGTATATCAGTGGGCCATAGACTTGGAGGATGATTGCCAACATGTATCTTGGGGGTTTAGAGATAAAGGACATTTTTAAAGGAATTTTTACATGTTAAAGTAGACTTACAAGATAGGGGCTGTGGGGGAGGGGGGTTGGGCTAGGATTGCCTTTCGACCTTAGCAAAGTGTCAACATCGAGGCAGTTGAGTCCCTAGAGGAATGTCACTCTGCCTATTTCAAGGACTTGTCAGTGGGCTGTAGGTAGTAAGGAAATTTAATGTTTCTTCTGCCTTTGTTTCCCACATCAGTGTCCATAACAAACAGCTGTGAAACTGCTTTATGAAAGCAGACTCTACCCTGGAGGCACATTCGGGACATAAACGTACCCTTCTATTGTACAAAATTAGATACCGCCCTTGGGAAAACTTCCTGAAAACCACTGCTCTACACCAGTTATCATCAGCTTCATCAGTCTGAAGGCAGAGTAGCCGGGAAGTTGTTCCTTCTCAAATACATGTTTTTCTTTTAACCTGATGTGTTTGTCTAAGGGCCACTTGGTGTTCTGTGGTGATAGATGCCATAGAAACATTTGTTTTTTGGCCTAATTGGATGACTTCGGTTTCCAGAGCTGTCAGCTTTTTACAAGTGGTAAGTTCAAGTGAAATAAAATTTCTAAAATTAAAGATAAATTCTACAAAACATAAGAACTAGACTATAAGTAGCCTTAAAGGTTTGAAGAGTTTGTTTTAAACTAGGAGCACCTCCTAATGGCTGGTTCAAGGAGCAGGGCCACACCACACCACATCGGTTTTAGGATTAGACATTTTAACAAAGCATAGGAAAAGTCAACAGTGTGAATAACTGTATCTTTTTGTTCTTTCCTCCCCACCAACTCCCTCTTTGCTGCTTTTTTTATTCGCTTGCTTGTTTTTAATATATTGTAAGCTGACTCAGATATATACAGATTTTTAAAAATAGCATCAATCACACAGAGCTAAGAAATGGTATTTGCTATAAATTTGACTCAAAGGAGGACAAAGGTGGAGAAATGTTTAGTGAAGAAAACTGTGGTCAAAAACAAATATTTTTAAATGAAAACAAAAATTGGGAAACTGATAACTAAGGATGGAAAACATTTATTTTTATGGTCAAAATATTGCATAAAGGTTTTAAGAATTTGATTTCTGGAGAAAACTATTAATTATTAATTATGTACCATTTTGGAGGACCACACATGAGTTTTTTACTGTTCGTGAAGACTTTTAAACATTTTTTTAGTTTAGTTCACCTTTTTTTTTTTTTTTTAACTAGGCTCCACACCCAGCATGGAGCCCAACATGGGGCTTGAACTCATGACCCTGAAATCAAGACCTGAGCTGAGATCAAGAGTTGGATGCTCAACTGACTAAGTCATTCAGGTGCCCCTTAGTGAAGATTTCTTAAATCCAGGGTTTGGGCTTTTTTTTTTTTTTTTTTTTTTTTTTTTAACATTAACTCTGGAAAACTAAAAATAGCAAATATTTTTTTACTTTAATTTTGGTAATAATCTGACTTTACCATATCGATTATAGGAGATGCCATCAGCAATTTAAACTTTAGGATTTATAGAAGAATGCAAAGTGATTTCTTAACAGTATACAACATGCAAGCAGCTAGGTTGATTTTGTGATTCTTAAAAACAAACAAACCAAAAAACATGTACTACAGGGTAAAGATTTTTAGCCAGCGTCGTGGGTTATCTTTTTCTAGGTTCTGCTGAACAAACTGAAGAATTTCCTGCTTATTCAGATCCAAGCAGGTTGCTTTCCTTCAGGCAGGTGCTATCTCAATTCATCATCTATTCACTGCTATCTTTTGTCAGGCACGTGGAGTTTGAAACTCTCACTGGAGCCTTCGAGTGTCCATATTCCTGCTCACTGTGGTTCTCCCTCCCCGCCAGCCTGTCACCACCCCCTTGTTTCTTTTCCTACAAACTCTAGAGTCTATGCAGAGCTACCCTGAAGTCTGCCTGTCTTCTGTAGACCTAAGAGTAAAAGAAAAAGATTTGCAGTATTAGTCTTGTATTTTGTTCCATTCTTAGATAAGTGATCCAATTTGTACACAGTCTTTTTAAAAGTCCCCCTCCCTTTTTTTTAAGGGAAAGTATTTTCTTAATAATTTGAAAAAAAAAAGCTTTTCCCTCTCCTATGTTGCTACTAGGAAGTGGTAAACTACTCGATTTTACTATAAGATACACTGGATATTCTAAACAGAAGAGATACATTTTTTAGAACTGATTCTCTGGAAATACAACTTCTGGTGAAATGGTGAGTAATTTCTACACATCTGTTAAATGGTTTTAAATATATCCCTTTTAACTCTAAGCTTGAAATCAGTATGTGTATAAAATCTTTATAAACCCCTATAAGGTGAAGTGATGGCACATCGTTGAATAACAAGATGATGAAATTCAACCTCATAAGACTTCAAATACATAAGAGAAGGTTCATATTAAGTGTAAGGGAAGAGGAGTTAAAAATTCAATCAGTGATTCTCAATAGCAGGAATGTTAGTGGGGAAGGTAGTGATGAGCTCCCCCACTAGGAATTTGTCACAATATTTGGGGCAAGGTATAATAAGGGCACCTATTAATTCACAGACATTATAGGGTGTTCCTTTCATTCCAATGAAAGATGTTTTTTCTAGGACATTTTAGCACACACAGTGTGACAAGCATCAAAAAAAAGCTGAAGATAATTGTACTAGATACCTTAGTTACTGAAGTATTTCTTTCTCAACTACTCCAAATTTGAGGTTTGGATTACTAATACTGTAAATTTATATTTCGCTACTGTCTGTTGGAAATATAAGTCTATCCATATGATATGGATAAGTACTTCATTCTGGATTGTTTTAGCACATACATAAGTGAACTCTCGGGGGGGTCAATATACTCCCATGGATTGCTTCAACATGATGTGGTACAACCTTGAAAATGGTTTTCATAACTATTATTTATATTAGTTGAGGATAGAAGATTTAGAATTTTTTTTTTAAGCTGAAGACTATAGGTGTTAGAACAGTGAATTGGGACTAGGTAATATATAAAGGTGACACTGTTTCTCACAGAACATGGAGAGTGACAGGTGTCCGTCATGAACTTCAGGAAAGGCTGGGTCACAGTGGGAGTCCTAACCCGCTTCCAGAGATCCAGGTCTCAGTGGAGACTGATGCGTATGTATCTCATCCTTAGATGACCATCTCCGTCAGGGAAAAAGGTATCGACAGTCACCTAGCCTCCAGATAATCACCCAGGGCTCCTTCTTTCCTTATCAAGGAATAAGCCACAGATTAAATCTAGACAGAGAAAAGTAAGATCAACCCACCAAAAAAAAAGAAGAAGAAGAAGGTAGCAGGAGGGGAAGAATGAAGCGGGGGAAATCGGAGGGGTAGACGAACCATGAGAGACGATGGACTCTGAAAAACAAACAGGGTTCTAGAGGGGAGGGGGGTGGGAGGATGGGTTAGCCTGGTGGTGGGTACTGAGGAGGGCACGTTCTGCATGGAGCACTGGGTGTTATGCACAAACAATGAATCATGGAACACTTCATCTAAAACTAATGATGTAATGTATGGGGATTAACATAAGAATAAAAAAATAAATAAAAAAAAAAAAAAAAAAAGTTACATTGTTAGGTGATGGGGATTTGGTAGTACACTAATTGTGATGAGCACCAGGGGCTCTATGGAAGGGCTGAATCATGATATTGTACACCTGAATGTAATATTATTCTATATATTAACCAACTGGAATTAAAATAAAAACTTTAAAAAATAAAAAAAAAAAAAAAAAAAAAAAAAAAAGATCAACCCACCAGCAGAGTGCAGTGTGGCTTGAGCCTGTCTCAGCTGGGGAGTTTATATACTTCTGCAGGGCAGAAACCAGTCCCGGGCTGCCCAGTGCATGAGTCGTGGGGTGTAAGTGCAGGAGTAACAACTCCTATTTCATCAGAATTGAGAGGACAATGGTTAGAAGTTCTGAGAAGAAGGTTCTTGATGTCTTAGAGACAGTCTCTGAACTCATCACCCAAGCAAAGCTGAAGTAGGGTAGGATGGCTTATGAAAAACTGGGAGGATCATGTTAAATTCTGCATGCTGAACATAATCCCCTTCCCCAAGAAAGCCTCTGACATGAAAGACAGAGACAAAAATAAACACTGCAAGAAATGCAACAGACGGTAAACTAGGATGATTCAGCGAACAGAAGAAAACTTTTAAACAATATGTAAAGAGATAAGAGAAGCTTTTCCATTTATGAAACAAGAGCAAGTTGCTATAAAAGAAACTATCAGAGAACCACCAAAAACTCTTGGAAATAAAAAAAATAGGACCAAATATTCAACAGAAAGGCTGAAGGAAAAAGCTAAAGAAATCTCCCAGAAAATGTATTTGAAAGAGAGAGAATGTAGGGGGGAGGCAGAGAAAATAGAAAAAAATGAGAGCGATAAGAAAATTAAGGATCGACCTGTAAGGTTCTGCATCCAGAAAATAAGAAAAAAAAGAAGCCAACTTACATCTTCTTCAGTTAAAGCTTAAACTATCTCATTAACATATGGATAGAGTTCATTTTCAATTAAAAAAAAAAGGCTATAATTACAAAAGGCCATTTTATATCATTTCCAAACTTACAAAAATTACTTCAGAGGCAGAATTTTTGAAGTATAATAGGTTTATAATATTTGTTGAGGTAACGATTTGAGAATGGGAATAGCAGTGCACATCCCCACCAGCAAGCATCTCTGAGTGAAAATTTCTTACTGTTGATGATGACTTGCCCTTCTCAAGAGCTGTGCAAATTCTGGGAAAGGACAGACTGAACTGCACTGGATGACTGCTACTTACCAGTCGCCCTGTTGTGTGGCCCTTCCGGTCAGTTCTGGATGCTGAAAAGAAAAGGCTGTCCCACGCTCTTGTCCAAATTCCATATTTTTTCTTTCTCTTTCTTTTTTTTTGGGGGGGGGGGCATGACTCACTTCTAAAACTGAAAAAACATTTATTGAGTAATTACTAGGATTATGACCTTGCCCTGGTCCTATAGTTTAGCCATAGTCAACATTCTGTCCACATTCTGTCCCCTCCTCTCATTACAGAGCACAACCTTCAGGTGCTTTAGTTCTTTCCTTCTGATGTTCGGCTGTGCCCATTTGTCTTTGCCAGCCGCTCATCCCTTCCCTCAAAGCCCTGAGGACCAGAAACCTCCAAGAACTCTTCCCAGGGGCTAGCAGGCCTCCAAGAGATTAACATTGCATATGGCTTGGATAGGTAGTTTGGGAATGCAAAAACATGCTTATTATTGGCTGTCTAACAACTTTAGAAGTGAGAATATTCCCATCTCCTGCAAACACATTTTTGAAAAAGCTTCTCAAGGATGATTCAAAATAATAGACCTCCCAGAAAGAAAATGCTTATTTATGGTAATCACTCGGCTCTTTTGAGCTATGGAAAGAATGAATCACAGTGACATACATTATAAATTCTGTAATAAATGGGACTATTGTTGATTTTTTTTTTACATTCACCATTGAAAAGGAAAACTTGGACTATATCTTCCCAGACTGTATTGCAATGTAAGAAGTCCTCTATGGATGATTATGGTGTGTTTAACTGAATATAATCTTCTCAAGTATCTATGGATGAGCATGTGTTGCCTTTGTAATGGAAAGATAAATATGTTATTTTTAAATCTGTGGATAAGTGGAGGGGGGAGGGGAATGATTTAATAAGCACAAGAAAGCTTGTTGGTTATGCCACATCATTAAAATGTGACTTAACTTTAGGTACCAAATAATCATTCCTCTTGTGAGAGCCGAATCCACAGCCTTAAAGAATACTGTATATTTATCTACAACCTCTCTCTAAAGAACTAAATAGGCTTTACTGACATTATTTTTTTAGACAACTCAGCATTTTGTGAGGAAAGTGGAATTATTTAGGTTCTATAGGTAAGAAAATGTGTAAAGAAATTAAGTGGCGTGTTTAAGAGGATTCAGCCATTCATAGATCTAGGAAGAGAACACCAGTCTCCTGAATCCAGGGAATATTTTTCAACTGCCTGGAACTTCACTGGAGGAAAGGGCACAGAGTCCGTATAAGCTCAGATACTAAATATGTTTTAGTATCCTCTAAACACTGACCGTTGTATTTCAGAACCTTCCAGAAGGCAGATCTTTGCTTTTATAAGGACACAAGGGCAAAAGTTTGGCACAACTAATGTTACCAAAATCTTCAACATGATTTGTTTTATTTTCTGAAGATACGTTTATCTTGAGAAATAGGCCTTCTGATTCTTAAGGAATCCAAAGTGCTGTTGTTATCCCATAAACACCCATGCTTCCCGTGTAGAAGGCAGATTTCTTTAACATCATGCAAATTATATTTTCTCAAATACAGCTGATATTCAAGCAGGACTCTGAAATCAACTATGAAATCTTGACTCTGGGAACACATAGAAAGTCATTTGAGAAATAACAGAATTCAGGTTTACTGGAGAAAAGTTCTAAGCCAAGTAAGTTTTAGTCCTGGTCTTGCTATTATCAGTTTATGAGATAATCCAAAAATGAATATGTTTTCCTTTGTAAAATCAATACATTAATATCGAAGATAGTTTCCTACTAATACTTCATATACTCAGATGTTTTTATGCATCTTGTAAAGCCACCATATATTTATTACTTTTCTCAGTAAAATATGTATTCAGCCATTGCTACCTACACTAGAGATTTCATGTCCCTCTGTAAAATTCATGCCTCCCAAATAAAACTCTGATTCAAAGCCTTGTTTGTTTTAATTGCAGATAGTACTGGAGGAGGTGGGAGGAACATTCACTGAGATTCCTCAACAACTCTGCTCCAAATCCCCAGTGGAAGTAAGCATATTTAATACACATACAGATAAAACGCCAAGTCCCTCCTGTGTTCCACTGTGTTCATATCATAAGAAATCCTGATATATTATCCACATTTTAGAAATAATGAAAAGAGCCTTAGAAATGTTAAGAAACTCACCCAAGTTCATAAAGCTAGGTCCACCTGAATTCAAATCCATACTCTGTTTATTATACCTTTCTAACTTCCAGAAAGGGATGGTTTGGGGGGGTGGCGAGGAAGGGGTGTTCCTTGTGATATAAAAGCTGCTTGTGAATTACCTCCCTGGTCATGGAAATGTACAACTCCTTTATTCACTTACTTGACCATATGTACTTCAAGTTACTAACATGGTTATATTTTCCATGGAAACATTGAGTTGGATTTTCAAATACTTAAAAAAATAAAAATAAATAATTTTTTTTAAGAAAGAAAAGAAAGACAGAAAGAAATGTAAATAATATCTCCAAACAAGAGTAGATTTAAGAAACCCAAGTTTTTCTTCTAATATTGGCACAGATGACGACTTCTCTGGCTGAGTACCAAATGAATGGCACAGTCGGTTGAGAGTCCAACTCTTGATTTCAGCTCAGGTGATGATCTCAGGGTCCTGAGATCGAGCCCCCCTCCCTCTTTGGGCTGCGCACTCAGCATGGAGCTTGCTTGAAATCTCTCTCTCCTTCTCCCTCTGCCCCTCCCCCCAGTCTCCCTCTCTCTCTCTAAATAAATAAATAAAATCTGAAAAAAAGGGAGAAAATATACGAATCTTGAAACACAAGAATCACACTAAATACAGTGAGATGATCACACTGAAAATGGAACATGGGAACTGAGACCAGCAGAGAGAAAAACAGTTATGAGCCCCATGTGACGTATACAGCAAAGAACAAAATGGCTAAGAAAAATAGTGGACAAATCCACAGCCTCATTAACTTTGTTTCTTTTTTCTTTTTCTTTCTTTCTTTCTTTCTTTTTCTTTCTTTCTTTCTTTCTTTTTCTTTTTCTTTCTTTCTTTCTTTCTTTCTTTTCTTTTTCTTTTCTTTCTTTCCTTCCTTCCTTTCTTTCTTTCCTCTTTCTTTTTCTCTTTCTTTTCTTCTTTTTTTTTTTTGTTAAACTTTCCTCTCATTCCATATCATTGATTTTTCTAAAGTTAAAAGGGACTCTCTAGATTAAAGAACCTAGATAGGACTGGGAGTCACAAAGCAGGTGTCTCATTGGGGTTCCCTACTTGCCAGCAGGTAGCCTTGTGTACCTCTTTAAGCTTCAGTGCTCCTGGAAAATAAGGGGGTTGCACAGATCATCTTTAACTTTAATTTAGAACATTCCATAACTCTATAAAAGGGTTATAACCCAGGGAAGATCAGCTTTAATACCCTAATGCTAACTGAGGAGAAACTTGGAATGTGAGGGCCATTTCCTAAGGGAGAAGGGACAATCCTAGCTTGCCATGGGGGTTGGGAGAGAAGGCGGCAAAGTTGAGGAGTGTCTTCATTTAATATTTGGGAAGGACACTTAGCAGGATAAAGACAAGTATGGTTCCTGTCTTGGAGCTGTGTGGGGCGGCGGGGAGGGGATGTTGTAGGTGAGGGTGCTGCAGATAGATACTACTATTTGTCATTTGTTTCCAAAGTGAGGACCCTTTTATCCAAACACTTGAATGATGTATTTTTAGGTTTAGCATCTCCCGTTTGAGAAAATACACCACAACAAAAAAGTTGTTATGATTTTACTTTGAAATAAATGTTAAAAATTAATCATCATGGTATCTATATACATATGAAAACTAGCTATGTGCACATCATTTATTCATTCTGTCCACAATGCTTGGTGCACATATTTATTTGAGACCTCTTGTAGTAAATCAGCAGCAGCCCACAGGCCAGAAATCAAGGGATTAGACTGATTTTCAGTGTATGAGCCCAGCCTTAATTTTTATTATTTTCTTGTTTTCTTCCCCTTCCCCTACCACCTGGCTGTTTCTCTGGGTCACTGCCAAGTCCCCTGCAGCCCTGGAGCTCTGCAGGCTGATGGAAAGTTAGTCTTCTGACTAACAATGCTGTGATCTGGGCTGAAAATCTTAGAGTTTGGTCACCATTTGCCCAGAGAAATGAATGGCCCCATTAGATTATTTTAACTGGTTCAATGGAGGCAGGGGTGTGTTGCGTGCCAAAGTCAACACTGTATCTAATTTTATTAACATCAAATGGATGCACAGTCTCCAATAACATAATTTTAGACTAGTCTATTCCTTCTTGTGATAAAAGGCTGATTAGCAAGATTTGGCTGACCACGTGGTCAAGTTAATCTCAGGCAAGTTTCCAAAGCAATTCACAACCATTGAAAAATGAGAGGCATGCAAGTTGGACCAAAAACAAAACAAAAAAAACAAAAACCCTGCAAGTTCTTATCTGTATGATCAAAAACTATTGGAATCAGAGAATTAGTTAGCTGACAGGCATTGACAGGCATTCCAAAGCAGATTTTGAAGTCGTAATAAGAGTTTAATTTATAAGGGGCATGATGTTTAAAGCTTCTAGCAAATAATACTAACAAGCAATAGAGTTACTCATGCTGAAATCTGTTCTAACTTTAATCAGAATGGCAATAAACATCAATGGCTACTGCTGGGAGTGGGGAGGAATTTGAATTGTCATGACCTTCCTTATTCTTTTTGAGAAAAAAAATCTAGGAAATTTTTTTGAGGTTCATTTTAAAAATGGCCTACAATATTATGTTTTAATTAAAATTGAATAAGCCTCCCTATGAATATTAAATTTTTAAAAGCCTAGCCAGCAATAGTACATTATCAAAAGCTGCATCACTCATATCAAAGAAATTAGTACTTGATTTTTAGAAATTCATCAAGTTCTTAAATGATCAGTATCCTGAAATTCAAATTCAAATAATGTTAGTACTTCAGTTACCCAAAGTAGAAGAATAAGGTTCATTAACTGCAACGAAGTTCCACGACCTCCAGAGTGTGGAAACGTTTAAATAAAATACTGGTATTTTTATTTACCTGTAAAACCTAAAAAAAAAAAAAAAAAGTTCTGGAAAAAATTCATTATGTAGCCAAAATCAATGACTCCTCACCCCTCCCTCCGTTCCACAAATGCTTGTGACCCAAACTTGTAAAGTCTCTCACTTTTTGTGTACCACTCCAAGTTCATGCCTTAAGGAGAGGAAACAAAACTCCGTTACTTGGTGCGAACTATCAGTCATTTTATCTTTTAGATAATCCTATTTTCACAGCGAGCTCTGGCTTTTAGGTTGTTTACCCGTCTCTTTCTCTTTCTTTTCTGTTTTTCTTTGTTGACGTTGTTGGAGGTGGTGTAAGGAGGAAGTCAAAGTCCCTGAAACTGTTTGCTAAAAATTGTGAACAGTACCACTAACGAGTTAGAAATATAGAACGGGAGACTTCAAATAAAATAACACGCACTCTCAAACTCTCAGAGGGAACAAAAGAAAACGAAACAAGAACACACAAACTTGGGCTGTTCCAGCACATTCGCAAAGGCGGGAGAAGTACGAGCGCCACAGGGAAACCGCGGCCTCCGCCCTCCCCGGCCCTCAGGTGGCTCAAGGCAAGCACCTCAGACAACAATGGCCAGGATGGGCTCTGCCTGCGTCGCCAGTATGCTGTGTCTGCCCTTATCCAGAAAAATAATCTATCTCGAAAGAATGACAGAACAGAAAAAGAAGCGTCTGTTAGGCTGCCTAGGAGGCATTGTCCCCTTTCCTGATCTCTGATTCCCCATCGCGGTCCAAGGAGGAACCTGCCAACCATCAAGTTCCCGTGCAAGTAATTTTATTTCCCGCAGCCCCTCCACCTGCCGGGGCGGTGCTGCTCGCACCCCAGACTTCCCTCCGGCGACCCCCCGCGGGCTGCAGCAAACACGGGGTGCTTCGGGGGGGGGGACGGGGGCGGGCGGTTGCCGTGGATTTGGCCGGCTACCGCCGCAGCTCGGTGGCCTCCGATTGGCCACGACGCGGGCGGGGAAGCTCAGCGGAGGAGGGAGGAGGAGGCGGGGGCGAGGGCGGCGGCGGCGGGAGAGGAGAGGAAAGGAGAGAGGGCCGCGCAGCCTGGCAGCG
>NC_058416.1:43314879-43424159 GCF_002201575.2 Neomonachus schauinslandi
CGCGCGCGAGTGAGCGGCGCGGGGCAAGGACCGGCAGGCGGGTGCCGGCGCGCGGGCAGCAGGGGTGGCCGCGGCGGCGGCTGCGCGGGACGGAGCCGTGGCAGTAGCGGCCGCGCCGGCCCCTGGCCTCACCCCCGTGCGGCCGAGGCCGGAGACTAGTCTCCAACTCTCCCGGGTGCCGGAAAGCGGCCCTCAGCCCCCCTATTCCCCCCCGCCCCCACGCAGCGGAGGCGCCGGGCGGCGGGACTGCTGCCCTTTGTGGGCGCAGCGCGCACGGCCCGGAGCGCCCTCCCCGCGGCGCTCTCCTCGGCATCTTGGTCTTGCAGAGCGGCCCTGGAGAGGGGACCCAGAGGAAGCAAAGCCACGAGCCCGAAACCTCGCGTTGCGGAGCTCCTCGGGAGCGCCAGCCGCTCTACTTCCACCTCCGCATCCTACACCGGCCAAGGTCCCCGCCGCCTGCATCCCTCCCGGCTTCCGCTGCGCTTAGGGCCGAAGCCTAGCCGCCTGCGCTGCCACCGCGGCCGCCTACACACACACACGCACACACACTCTCTTTCTCTCACACCCTCACACGCACGCACGCCTTCTCCCCCGCCCCCTCCCCAGCTCCTTGATCTCTCGGTCTGTTTTATTACTCCTGGTGCGAGTCCCGCGGACTCCGCGGCCCGCTATTTGTCATCAGCTCGCTCTCCATTGGCGGGGAGAGGAGAGCAGCGGTGAAGGGGGTGGGGTGGGGAGGGGAAGGGAAGGGGGTGGAAACTGCCTGGAGCCGTCTCTCCGCGCCGCTGTTGGTGCTGCCGCTGCCGCCGCCGCCGCCTCCGGCTCCTCGCTCGGCCCCTCTCCGCCTCCATGTGCCGGATAGTGGGAGCGTCGCGGACCCTGCTGCCGCTGCTGGCGGCCCTGCTTCAGGTACGCGGCGGTCTCCGCGGGCCGGGCCGCGGGCGGGGTGGGGCGGGCGGCGCCGGGTCCCTTTGTTCCCCGCGCCGCTGCGGGGCCAGGCTGCGCACCCGGGAAGGGAGGTGCCGCACCGCGCGGTCGGGAGCTGCGCAGGCACGAGGCTCGGGCCGGGGCGCTGGGGCAGGGCTGGCCGGGCCGGCTGGTCTCCGGCGCCGCTCCCGGCGGGTCCCGAAGGGACCTATCGCCGGCCCCCTCTGTTCTTCCTTCCGGGCCGGGCGGGCTTGCAGGGGGTATCTCCGGGCAGCAAAAGGGTGAGGCAGGACAGCTCCCAGGTTTTGCAGTTTTCTGCGCTTCTCGTCCCTCGCTTTGCACTTTGCTCCGATTTTTTTGTTTATTTCTGTAGGGATGGGTCGCGAGTTTGCAGTAGGAATTCTCACTCTGGTGTCTTAGTTACGGGACGTGCCTCCATCCCACCCCACCCTGGCACCCGCGCGCCTCCCGGGGCCCGAGGGCTCCACTGTCCTATTGTCTTTACCCAAGACCAGAGTTGCTTTCTCTTCTTGTCCTCTTGCCCTCACTGTGTTCTGTGTCGGTCCCACCTGGAAGAAAACCTCGTCCCCTTGCCCCGAAGAGTCAATGCGGGCCGGGGCCTCCGCACCCAGACCCTGGCCCCGCAAGCCCCGTATTCTGGCGGGTGGGGAGAAGTTCCGTTACTCGGTTATTATTCCTCTTCCTCTGTCCGCTGTCTCTCCCCTGCGTTCGTCCTCGGGGACGTCTTCGCAAGGAGCCTCCGCACTTTTCACGCCTTTGGGAGAGCGCCAGACAGCCTCTTCATAGAATCGGTACTAGGAGTCTTCTCCGCGGCAGGAAGCACCTGCTTCAGGCAGGTCGCAGATTCCCTTGCCACTCCGCGCCACCGATCCCCAGCCGGGCTGACGGACCAACTTTCCCCGCGGCGTCCGGCGGAGGATAAGCCAAGGCCCCTCCCGGCCGCCCACACGGTCCCGGGAAGCGACGCCGCGCGCCTCAGCCCCGACCCCCGCGCAGGGCGGGGGCAGGGCGGGGGTCCTAAATCGGCCCCGGCTGGCGATGGGGTTCCAAAGCGGCGGCAGGAGAGGGGCGTGTCCGCCCTGAATGCAGGTCAGGGTCTCTGGGGAAATCCGCCCAAGGGGCCCCCTGCGCACCCTTGCAGCTGGGGGTGGCCAGCGAGTGGCAGCTCTGAAAAGTGCGGGCGCGGCTTGGAAGTGCCGCTGCGCCGGGGGCGGCCGGGGCTGGGACAGATGGTGCGGATCGCCCCCCTCCATGGTCTTCACGGGTCACGGCCTGGCGCGGTCCGGCCGCGGCGAGGGTGGGGTGTGGGGGGGGCGAATGCGGGCGCCGGGGGCGGGACGGGGTCGGCGCCCGCGGTCTCTCGCGCTTTCTCCCGCCGCCCCCTAGAGGGGTGTGGGCAGAAGCCGCTGGAGCCCTGTCCATGGTCCGCCGTGGAGCCGCGCGCCCTGCCCGGCTCTGCGCTCTTTTCCCCCAGGTCGTGCTCTCCCGCTTTCCGGCGCTCTCTCTCTCTCTCCCTCTGACTCCGTGGCCGCCCGGGTCCCGTCTTTTCTCCTTTCTTGGGTTTCTCCTTTTGTTCTTTCGTCTCCTGCTGGTCTCTCTCCCCTTCCCCCACTCGCCAGTCCGCCCCCCTCGGCTCTTCTGACTCTGGGGTTTGAGAACTATTAGACTAGACGTTTTTGGCCTCTGCAGTTTTGGGAAGTGGATGGAATTTCTTCTAACTGGGGGAGGAGACCAGTCAGTCACTTGCTAACAAAAGTATCTCCTGTTATAAAACCGCCCTTTCTTCTTGAAGTGCGCACTCCTCATTCTTTCCCTCCTGTCACTTAACTTACTGTTTCTTCTTTTCAAATAGGGTTTACTAAAGGGGTTAGGCTGAAGGGGAAGGAAGGAAAAAATGCTACTTCGGTGGTTTGAAGTTAGGGCGAGGGCAAGATAAACTTAAGAATCCTATGGACATCAGATACTTTCCCTTTTAAACAGGAAATGCCGTAGATCAAAAAATCTTATTTTTAAAAGCATTAATTTTGAACATCATTGAGTGGTCTTACTAATTTACAAACAAGTTTTCATAAATTTTCAGAGTGTGAAACCAGCAGTAGATAGTATCATGTTCACTAACTTTTTGATCTGAAAGTAAGTTTTAATTGAATACTGCGCAGTGAAGTTAGGAGAGGAGGAGACATTTGTTGGTCATTCATACCGTGGGACTAAGTGTGGTACCACTGGAGCAGTCTCATTTTCTCTTAGTCATCTGCCTTGAAGTCAGGTGTGAATTTTCTAAGTCATTTTCTCCTTTAAGCATTTTTTAAAAATAGAATTTATAAACGTCACATACTGCGCTTATCTTTACGGTCCCATGTTCTTTCTCAGTTTCTTCTAAATGGATGTTATGTTGACGTTTGTAAACCCTCAGGAAAAGGGAAGTTATAACTTTGTCATCAAGTTATTTGGCAGTCTCCTAATTCCTGGGTGCAAGTTAAGCAATTACATTGAATGATTTGCAAGGTCATTAGGAGTGAAAGCAGAGCAGTTTATGAACATGAGTTTCAGGGTTAAGTGCGCCATGTGAATTGTACAACTGAGATTAGAAATGACTTTGTGCTAATGGCCTGCTTTACACACCAGAATAACAAAGATCTGTCTTCAAGGTGAAAATGGCCCCTTTTGCAGTCATCTGCTATTCAAGTCCAGTTTTTGGGGTTTTTTTGTTTTTTTTTTTTAAGGTCAGACTAAGAAGACAAGACTTTTAGGAAAGAGGATGAATAGGTTATTAGTATAGATATAGAGCAACCTTATTTTTTCAGACCAGTTAAAGAATGATTAAATATTCAAAAAGACTTTGTGGGTTTATGTGTTAACTGAGGTGTTTCTTGTTTTACTTTGAACACTTTTATTTTTACTTTGAGAGATCCTTTATTAGTTTAGTTGTTCTCTTACTTAGAGTTATATAATTCTAGTCATTTTGCACATTATGATATTCAGCTTTAAGATTTTCTCTAATTCTTCCTTATTTTAACTTATGGCATTAGTATTTTCCTTTGCACTAAAAACAAGAAAGTCAAATTTAACCATTAAATTTCAAAGATCAAAGGATATCACAAAGTTATGACAAACTTCCCTTTTAAATTATGCAAGTGACTTTCAAGGCCTTCAATAGATTTATCATCAGGCAAAAAAAAAAAGAAATCAATTTTATTTTTACTACCTACCCAGTAATTACGAGACTAAAAAACCTGCTTTGTTTTTCTAGTTCACGTTTTAATGGCATAGTTCCATTCTTCTTATTTACATAAATTTGTATGGGTTATGAAGCATCAAGGACATCACCTTAATGTTTATAGATACTCTGGATTCTTAGTCTTATCACATAAGTCCTGCTTTCAACCTTGGGTGAGGAAGTATGAAAAAAGATGGCATAAACCATATGTGATTTTCACCTGTTAGGTGTATACACTTTGAAGAGATTAATATTCAACACATGAGATACATAAGAAGAAGCTTTATTTTAGGAAGTGGGAAATCTAGGATGCAGTAATCATTTTAGGTATAAAACATATTTATTCTCAGTGTTTATTTGATTTTCATGTGTCTTTGTAACAACTTATTGTGAAAGTAAGGAGAATTAACATAGTTGGTATTTATAGTTTATTTTACTTAGTGGCCATAGGTATGCATATCGTTGCCCTTTTCTTATCTTATGGTATGTGGTCATTACTCATAGATGGTGCATTGCCAGCATACTAGGTGTGATTTGATAAATAATAATTTGTGCATCCTAAAATATTTTATGGACACATTTAAAATATATATATGTGGAGATATATATGTAGACAGATAATCTGTATCTGTCTATCTATCTATCTATCTATGTATCTATCTATCTATCTATAATTTCTTAGGCCCCAATTGCAAGTTCAGAATTTACTTACAGATTGTACTTTTTGACTTTCATACGTTCCTGGAAGTCTGCTCTGATCTTCTAAAAGTTCAGACTGAGATTTTAAGAGGAAATTTTTTTAGATTGTATTTTTTGCATATAGAGACTAAAGTCTTTTTGGGACAGATTATTTTGGTGACAATATATTGCACCAAACTGTCCTTAATTTCCCTTTTCATTAAAAATTTTCAATTCTTAAATCTGTTGTGCCTCATTAAGCTTCAGGGCTATTAATCGGGAAATGTCAAGACTTAAGGCAACAGTTAATCTTGCTTTAAAATGCCTTAAAAAAAATTCTAAGTAACTCAGATCCCCATTCTGTTTTCAAAGGGATATTCTTAAGTTAGAAGAGTGATTTTTAAAGAAAAATCCTAGATGTTATTTAAGAAATGCCGTGTTTGTGTATATACTCTACCATTTGCCCAAGTTAACATTATTCAAATTTGTTCTTTTGGCTCAAATACAAAAAGTAATCAAGTTTAAGCACTGCACAGACTGGTGGTGAATTTTATCAACCATTTAAAAAATATGATAGATTTGAAGTTTGGATTTTGTCATTTGAATATTTATCTGCCATTAGTATACCTTCTAAAAACCTAAGCATTTTCAAATTGGGTTAAGAACTATAAGTTGAAATGTAATTTGTATTATGCCGCACATTTCTGTCTTTTCCTACCAAAAACTTATTTTTGTTTTAATTTTTTAGCAAATTATATCAGTTAATTTGAGCAGATGCTAGTCTTTGTGTATTTAACTAAATGTAGATCAGTTTTAATTAAACAACCCTATTTATGCCAGGGAAGAGATTTATATAGATAAATGTTTTAGTTAGAGCTGTATCTTCTGCCTATACAGAGTGATGTCTGTAAAGTAGTCAAAAGAAGGTGAATTCCGGAGCTAAATAGGACCTTTAAAAAGATTTAGATTTAAAGATTACGATTTGTGTTACAACAGAGTTTTTAAAAGGAAAATTTGGGTTATAAATAAATGCTTCTTGGTTCTTATTTCTGGTTACTCTCTTTCATACTCTGTGCACTTCCTTGTCTGAGCTTCCCCTGTACTTACAGCAGCGCAAAGACCTTGGGTTGTGTATATATGTACAACATGTATGTTGAAGACTGGTATTTACACACGTGTCTCCTGCAACATTTATCACAGTTTAGCATGAAGTGTCAATCCATAGTTAATTGACACCTCTGTGTTTGCCATCCGAGGTGATTTGGGTACCAAAGGTGTAGTAATTTTGTTCTGTGCAAATGAGCTGATGTTACATAGGGTCAAGGGCAAGAGCTAGTGTCAAGGGCAAGAGCTAGTGTCAAGGGCAGGGAGCCTGGGGTTCTAATCTAGTCTAGATGTGGCTTACGCCCTTAAACTCTCCTGACCTCATTTTCTTCAACAGTAAAATACTGGGCCTGGTTGGATTAGCTGATCTCTAAGGGACTTTCCAGTTCTGGGACTCTTGGGGCTGCTTAAAAATATCCCCCAAATGACTCCTTTTCAAAGACTTTGGAATGACTTTAATTTTTAACCTGAAATGCAAAGATTTCCACAGACTCAGAGTGGTAGAATATCTCTTTGGAGGTCATTAACAATAGTTTATTATATATGGTAGGTTAGAAGTCATCTCTGTTTTTTATATGCTTGACTTTTAAAAGTAATTTTTTTTCATTGGCAGTGCTCCTTTTACCACTAAAAGTAAACTATTTTTTTGGGTTAGACTTGAAGAGGAATGTGATACTACTAAGAATAAAAATTATTCCTTTTATTCCTTATATACTTCTGTGTTTCTTTGAAAGAAGATAGCTTCCGTGAGAACCTTTGAATTGAGTGATATGGGTCAGCACTAAAAATATAGCCCATTGACCTAGCAAGTTATTTTTCTACAGATATGTCTGTATTCATGATGTACACATAATATATAAATATATGTGCATATATAACATTATGTATTGAAATGTTTATAATTACCAAAGATTGGATTAATTGAACTCTGAATGTCATTAGTAGGAATTGATTTAATAAATTATATGTGTAATATGCAGTTACATTTGAGAACCCTTGCTGTGTGGAGTAAAGCATTTTAGTTCTAGTTCCAGGTCAAGAAAATGATTGTTAAACCACCTAATGTTTATGGCATAGCCACGTACCTAGAAATGCTTCAGAGAAGGACCGCGAAAATGATCAGTGGGATTTCAGGGCTTCTGAATGAGGAGAAATTGGACGAAGACCACGATAGAAGCTGTGACGAAAGAATAGGTAATCAAACAATGTAGGAATAGGATGAAGATGGCCTAAGGTAACAGTAGAACGTCCTAAAGTTGTGTCGAGAACAACCTATGGCAGGCTGAGCTACAAGTAGGTCTAAAGAAGATTGGCTAAGTTAATGGGTAGTTAAATAATAGCTTAGTTTCCATGTTGTATCATAAAATGACTATACTGTGCTGAGTTATTTGTGCCTGAGAGATTACATTAGTTGGTTTAAACCATTGTGATATTTCTTACATTCCTTTGACTGAATATTTAATTTTTCATCTATTCCTGGTGGCAAAAGTGTGGCCTAAAGTGTAGTCTAAACACCTTAGTACTATCTAGAATTTGAGATGCAGAAGAATATTTAGTATAGGAATCAGATGTTCTGGTCTACTGTCTTGATTAAATAAACTGTTTAACTTGGGTTTTTCCCAGGTAGCATTAGAAAATTAATTGTATAATGCCTTTAAAACAGCTTGAGCTATTTAAAAGGAAATGCTATTATAAATACAATATGGCAATCATATAGAGAAGTGCTTGTAGGACTTATAGTCCTTATAGAGTGGTGCTTGTAGACATGCTTGATCTATGATCTGTTCTTTGGTTTTCTTTTACAAAATATACCTACATATAACAAAAATAAATAAATAAGTGCTGAAGTAATAATATATACTTCTATCTATTGTAATTTTAATATTTGTTTTTATGTTAACTTAAAAATTTACTTGACCATAGTGGACTTATATATATTATAGTTTTAATATTGGTTTTTGTGTTAATTTAAAAACAATTGTTTACTTGACCACCATAATTGAAAATATTTATACCCAGATTCCGTCTCCCCCATTCTGATATATTATTTAATATTTCAGTGGATTAGTAAAAGGAATTTGTAAAAAAAAAAAAAAAGTTAACTGAAGGGACATAACTTAGAATATTATTCCAGAAATTACTGGAAATGGAAATGTGAAATGACCATTTTCCCCTCATTATTAAAATAAATTTTGAGTTTATTCAGCTTTCTTCTTTTGCATTAAATATTGAAGTATTTTTAAAAATTTATTTATTCATTTAAGTAATCTCTACACCCAACATGGGTCTCAAACTCAGAACCCCAAGATCAAGAGTCGGACACTTCACTGACTGAACCAGCCAGGTGCCCCTAAATATTGAACTTTTCTATTACTGCTTTCAGTAATGATTGTAAGGCTGGCCCTTTTTTCCTCATATGCAGTTTTAAGACCTCTCACAATTTATTTTATTTTTATTAATCATCAGTAGGTCATTCATGTAACTCAGAAAAAACACATAGACCGGAGAAAACCATTAAAACTTCTGATATTTGTTGCCACCTCTTCGAACCCTTTTGTTTTTTTTAACTAATGTCTGGTAGTACTAAACCTTTACAATAAAATATTTTTAATTTCAGCGAAGGAAACTAACATGTTATCCCAGTTAATTATTTCCATAACCCTGTGAGATAAAATTCCCATTTTAGAGATGATGAAAGTAGAACTCAGTTTGAGTAGTTTTTCTGAGAATCCAGAGTGAAACGATATCTGTCAGAGTAGATTGAGCCTGACTGCAAAACACATGGTTTTCTCCCTCCCTCTATGGACTGGGACCCTTTCAATACAGTGGTAGTCAAGGAATGAATATTGCATTAGAGAGGAATTTCGATTCCTCTTTAGTGGGTTGATAAGATTTTTTTTTAAATAGTCAACTTTTGAGTTATATTCTCTATTAATTTGACCTTAAATATTTTGATTTATTTTGGCGTCTGAACCCAAAATGTAATGCTTGGTTAGGATTTTCACTCATTTTTAAAATACGTTCTCTTAGGGGCGCCTGGGTAGCTCAGTCATTAAGTGTCTGCCTTTGGCTCAGGTCATGATCCCAGGGTCCTGGGATAGAGTCCCACAAGGGGCTCCCTGCTCAGTGGGAAGCCTGCTTCTCCCTCTCCCACTCCCCCTGCTTATGCTCCTTCTCTCCCTGTGTCTCTCTCTGTCAAACAAATAAATAAAATCTTTAAAAAAATAAAATAAAATATGTTATCTTAGAGAAAGAAGAAAATATCATAGGGAAATGATTCATAATCAGTTTTATAATGTTCTTCAAATTGTCTCGATCAACAAATAATATGCTGATAAGTGTTCAAAAATAATTTTTTTGCACGAATCCTAGAACTTAAAATACTTCCTAAGAGCCTAGAAGCCCTCAGGCTATGCATGGTTTTTTTTTTTCTTTTTTTTTGATACTGTTTTTTCAGCGTTCCTTTCTGTGAAAGTAAGTTCAAGAGAGTGGATCACCAAGTTTTGAAATATGTTTAGTGACACATTTTCCCTGTTTGAATCATCTGAATTACTTTTTCTCCCAAAATGAAATTATTTGGGGGCTTTTAAAACAAATATGTCCACACCTCAAAAGGAACTACTAAAGTAGATTCATGTGAATGTTTTGTGGAGGGACAACAGATTTGTTTTGCCAAGGAGAAAGCCTAGAACTGTTTCGCTTGTAACTTGACCTATTGTAACTGGGCGGATTCAGTTGGCTTGACTAGAATCTCCAGCAAAATGTCTCTTGGTTGATTGGGAAGCTATTAAGTGAACTCTGAAATAAATGAATAAAAAAGGCATTAATTTTACTAAGTTTAAAGGGGATATAATCCACTCCCTCTGCTTAACATAAATCTTTCATAAACTAGAGATTGTGACCACTTTAATTTTTTTTCTTTTGTTGTCTTAATTAGTTAACACAATGGTTCAAAGTCTGAAGTTCATTCTTTATGGCTTTCTGGTCCAGTAAATAAAGAAAAAATGTGTTTTGTGTGGCCAGAATATTAGCCTTTTGTAGCTCCTTTGGCATCCCCCCAGTGGAGTCCATTTGGTACTATTGAGTCAGCACCCAATCAAGACAGAGCTTCAGCAGCACCTCATGAGTACCCTCCCTCAATTTTAACCATTCTCCAATGCTGAGTATTTACTTGACTTCTAGTAACATCTATTACTTTTGCTCATTTTTATAGAATCTTTGTACTTTATGAAATCCTATATTATATTCCCGTTTGTGTCTGGCATCTTCCACTCAATTTTAGAATTTGTCCATATGTTTGTGTCATACGTATGTTTTAATAGTCAGAAATTAGGAAAGATTCATGGATGTTATAGAAATCTCCAGGAAGTTAAGGAAGTTGAAAATTCATTTTTTTTAAAAAGAATGGAGTGATTATTTCATTGCAGCTAGAAGTTGCTTGTATATTTATGGTTTGTCAAGCCATGAAACACCTTTTGTGGGTTTTCCTACTCAGATTTTTTCTTCTGTAGTTCTTTTAACTTGGCAGTGTTGTTTAGCCAAAAGCCAAAACCATTTAGACTGTAGTAAGTTACAGCCTCTACCAGAAAGAGGATGGAGGCAAAGAACTAAATGTCTTTTTGATTTGACGTCTTCAAGCAGAGTTTTGGGGTGTTAACAGATTCTAATCTTTTCAGTGATGCTTCTTAATACCTTCTCTGCGCTTATCGGTGACCCACTTCTCAATGAGGTCTTACCCAGATTTAATTTTAACTTAAAAAGAGGTTAAATGGAGGGGTTATAATGCCATAAACTGCTAGTTTTCCAGCTGTTCTTTGGGTACAGTTGATCCTCTTTTGTGTTTGTATAGGTTTTTTAAAGATCTGAGAGGTTGCCATGAAGGATGCAGAGTGCCATATTTGTCCCAAGATCTTTCTTTGTATAGGCCTTTTCTCTCTATTTATAATGGTTGTTTAGTAGATCCAGATTCTAGGTGGAGGATTCCATGCATGGTGCTGAGGACTAAAGAATCAAATTCCAGCCCACCAAGGATTTCTTTGCTTCAAGGCAGTTCTAGTTTTGTTTTTTTTTTAACGTTCTTACACGTGTGGACTTTCTTACACATGTGGACTTTATTTTGCAGTACTTAAAGAGAGTGTACTTATTGCACGGCCTTAGCTTATTGATACATAGTATGTATTTCATTTGTGTTTCGCCCCAACCCATAGTTTTTCTCCCATAAAAGTAATTGTTTATATTTGGTGTTTGTGTTTTTGGCATTAAATTTTGTTTACAGTCCGTCTTTTCTGTTTGACAAGTACTAAGGACATTTGGGGAGAACATCATAATCACTGATTTAATTTACAAATCGATTTATAGTTAACTTCTTTGTAAACAAAACTGGGTTATCCATGATTTGGTTTATGGTCTTCCCTTTATTTGAGGCTGTCTCTATGGAGCTGTGTTTAAAAGGAGGATACTGGTGTATTTAAATGTAGATAACAGTAGACTATCTGCAGATGGCTTATAGCATTTTATGACCTAAAATAAAGGCATTTCGGAAAACAGTGAGGTTACTTTTTTAGTATTTGCATTTGTAATGGATATTGTCATGATTCCTATTCCTTATTTTCCTAAGTCTTGGTTCTTCAGAATTTAAATGCGTACATAATTTAAATATATATATACACACATATATACATACATATACACATACATATCACGTGTCCCTGGGACACTACTCTGGTTGTTGTGCCAATATATAAATTGAGACCATGCACCTCCAAATACAGTCTTCTTAAACCTCATGCTATATCAAATTGTATTTATCTGTTTATATTTTCACATTTAGATATTTACTTACCTGAAATTTCTTTTTGTATGTGGTATGAGGGTAGAGAGTCTTGCTCAATTTCTCCCACCAAGATTTTATACACATAATACACAGACTAACACACGAGTGGCTGTCGTTGGTCAAATAAAGCTGCTCGTTTTCTGAACTGAAATGCTCCCTTTATTACGTTTAACATTTCCTTAGATTTTTGGTTCTTGTCCTTTTTTCTTTCCAGTTGTACTGATTTAGTAGCCTAGAGAGGCAGTGAGGCATTGTGGTTAAGATTGGGGTCTCTGGAGCTAGTTGACCTGTGTTTGTACCCCAGTTCTGACACTTGGGTATTATGTGCACGTGGACAACATGACATTTTTATGATAGTTTATCATAAGGTGGTTATGAAAAGTAAATGGGTTAATATATATACATCACTTAAAAAAGTGCTTTCCTATGGTAAACAAGGTATAAGCTCTTTAACTGAAGATTTGGGGGCATAGCCATTACCACTGTTTTATACAAACACAGTCAAGGGATAATTTAAATATTTGAATAAATTTGAGCTCTTATATGTCTAAAGCTTTGTTCTGTGTTCAGCGTGATAGCCAGGAACTTGTAACTCTGAAGGGACTATCACCCGAATGTCCCTTCGGCCTCACTGAGAAACCACACCTGAAGGACACATATTTTAACATCCCTCTTTAAATTCTAACAGATGTTGCTAGGCTGATAGGATTAGGGAAAGGGGTTAATATATATGGAGTGTATTCTGCCAGCAATTTGAATTTTGGGAATTGCAGGTAATCGAACAGAAGCTATTCTGGTGTCTTTCTCTTTGCTTCTGTGATTTAATTCTTTAATGTTCTGATATTGATGCAAACATGTGTGTGTATGTGTTGAGACTAGCCTGGAACCAGAGTAAGTTACTCATCTCTGAATGCTTTTAACATGATGATGAGGACCTCATAGAGAGGAGGGGTTGAAGGTAATGTTGGTGGATGCCAATACAGAATCTGCAAAAACTGAGTGAGGAGTCATTGTTCTTGTAGATTCTGATAATTTATCGGTGATTAGATGCAGGAAATATTACTTTTAACTCAGTTTCATCCTGTCCTAATAATAGCACATCATTTTTGAGTAATTACTATATGTGCCAGGCACTGTTCTAAGTACTTTAAGTGTATTAACTCATTTAATTCACCCAAGATTATACTTGTTTTACATATGAGGACACCAAAGCACAGATCGTTTAGAACAAGGTACCCAAAGTGATTTTGTTAAGGGAAGAAACTTAGGATTCAAATGCCAGCAGCCTGAGGTCAGAGCCTGTGTTCTGGTTTGGTATTTATTTGAATGCAGGTAAAAAAAAAAAAAAAAAAAAAATTAAGGCAGGATTGGCATCCAGTTCTATTTTGCATATATATGAAGTTCAACCTTTAAAAAAAAATCTTTTTTTATTGTAAAATGTGGTCCATGTGGAGGAGTATATAAAGCACAGTATATGCACAGTATAAAAAATAATTAGAGTATACAAATATGTCCGTGTAACTACCAGACGAGTTAAGAAATGGAAAATTTCCAGTACCTTGGAAGTCTCCAGAATACTGTATCTATTCCCCCTTTTTGCCCCAGAGGTAACAATTATCTTCATCTTTCTAATTAATTACTCATTGCTTTTCTTCATAGTATTACCATCTATGTATATATCCCATATATATGGGGGAGGAGAGGTGTGTTTATGTAAATGTGCGTGTATTATGTGTTTATAAATGTACTATGCGTATGTGTGTATTTATGTGCACATATATATAAAATGTACTTTTTGTGATTTGCTTCTTCTGCTTAGCATTCTGTCTGTAAGATTCATTCAGTTGAATTGTGTAACTCTAATTTGTTCATTTTCACTGCTCTAGGGCATTGCATGCTATGAATATGGTAGAATTTACTTATTCAATTTATTGTTGATGGGTTTGTGTGTGTTCAGAATTCGGCTACTGTGAAGATTGCTGTACTTGCCACCTGGGCATTAAGTGTCAGGGATACTCCGGGACTGCATTTCTCAAACTTGAGCTTGTGTAAGAATCACCAGAAAGCCCGTTAAAGAGAGATTCCTGGCCTCACCCTCTGAGCTTCTGATTCAGTAACCCTGTGGTGGAGCCTGAGAATTTGCATGTCTAGCAAGCTCCCAGGTGATGGAATGCTGGACTGCTCTGGGATATGTACCAAGGAGTAGAATTGCTGGGTTGCAAACAAGAATGTTTTCCAAACCGGTCCACCAGCACCATGTATGTATTTCTCGTTTTCCCATGATTTTAGCATATGTGTTATAGCCAAACTTTAAAATTTTTAACTATTTAGTGGACTGCATAATTGTATCTCTTTGGTTTCAGTTTATGCTCTCCTGGTTACTAATGAGTAGAAGATTGTTTTGATGTGCGTTTTGGCCTTTGTCTCTTCCTTGAGGTGTCTGAATGAACGCTAGCCTATCAGATGAAATTTGTAATTTGTCTATAGCTTGGCCTTACTGTTTATTGCCTCTTCTTTTTGCCTAACATTTTCAGTTGTGGCTTGTATGGGATGTTGTCAAGGATTGAGCCTTTTTGAAAGCTTACTCATGTGGTTAAATCTAATATTTGCTGAGTGCTTACTATGGGCCAGGCCAAGCCCTTCACCTGCGCTGTCTCATGTAATCTCACATCAGCCCCCTGAGATAAGGTGGGCATTATCATCACTATCCATTTTACAAATGTCTGAATGAAACCTGGCTTAACACATTCACTCAAAGGCACGCCTCGAGGATGTGGCCGGTGGGGATTTGAACAGGGTTTTGCCTTGCTCGTAACAACCAGTTTCTTGGAAGTCTACAAGAATATATGCAGTGGGAGCATAATAAGCTTCTCTGTTCTAGATTTTGGGAAAGATTGCAGCCTGGAGGAGGATTTGGAGTTTAGAATCCACACTTTAAGGATCTCCGTTTCAGAGAGCAACTTTGGCCTTACATTGAATGGGAAAATTTAATAGAGCCAGCGTTCGGATAGGATACCATGGAAGCAGGCAGTTTCTGTCACTGGCCACATGACCCCTTGGTGGTGATTTTAAGAGATGCAAGTAACTGATAGTGGTTGACAGTTCTCTGAAGTGCCCTGTTTTTCCTGACCTCAGGCTGGCTGGGCCCAGCACCGTAGTCACTGAGCAATCCAGGGGTCCATGCGACTTTCTCTTCCTAGCACCCGGGCTCCCCCAAGCACTTGAAGAGACGTGGATGTCTGCTCTCAGACCCTCAGTGTTCAGCATCCTGGTGAGCTTGTGGCTCTGCTGGTGGTATCAGGATGTTATATAGTCTGGCCTCTTTTCGATCTTTGAGGCTTAGCCTTTGAGTATTCAGTAAGAGTGAGACTTTGTATGTAATTTTGGTGTCTTTGAAGAGACCTAGTAAATAGTGCTTCTTATCCATCTAAGTTCTGGTAAGTAAGACAAAAGGGTCAGCAGATAGTCAAAATACAACTTTTCTTACTGACAAAGGCAAGGGTGGAGAATGTAGATTAAATATATTGGATCTCCGAATTAATTCCCCCCCTTACCTCCCATCTTCAGCAGCGCTGGGTGAGGGCCAGCCTCCTGCCTGGGGACCCTGCTCCTGTAAGTTCACCTGTAGCATCGTGATATCTGCGTTATGGAAGCAGGCAGGCTCCCAACAGAAAAAAGATGATGAAGGTCCTGAACCCTACATGCCCATTTGTCTCAGACTAACCTGCCAGAGAGGTTGACAGAGGTCAGGAGAGCTATTGCTAACGTAGCGCCCCCTACTTGAAAGTAGGGGGTAAGGGTTCCCGTAAACCTTTCCCAGATTTTGGATTAGCCATTGAGTTTATGTTCTTAACCACCAAGCCTGTGCTCATCGAGAAGGTACAGCGATTGCCCACAGTGGGGAAGATGGGCCTCTGTCAGGACCAGCCCTGCTTCCAACCTCATGAAGCCTTAGGAGATCGATAGCTTTACTTTCTCAAGAGTCCCCAAAGCTAATGGGACATGCAGGATGATCAGAGCAGTAGCTGCACAGCCTACAGAATTAGAAGGCACACCCATCTCGATCCTGGAGGATTTATCCCAGGCGAGGTTAGGACCCCACGGCCTATCTCTAAGTGTCCCAAAGACTGTAACAGGGAGCCCATGATATCTGAGAGAAAGACTCACAGTGGGCAGAGAAAACCTTCTTCAGTTTAGCCTTCCCCAAATGCTAATCAGGCCAAGCCTCTTGTCTATAATCCCTGACCCTTGGGCTAAACACAGCTCAAAGAGGAAATGAAGACTTAAAGATACTGAATCTGATGGATGGAAGTTAAAGAAGACAGGGATTGCCACCATGGGATATTCTCGAGCCTTGCACATAGGGGGCAGTATCTCAAATGCCAGTTTTCTCAAGAAAAACCCAGAATGCGTGGGTGGATCCCCTCCCCCGAGGTAAGTACGAAGTGCTGAATATAACCTCCCACTGGAAGCCTCTCCCTGAAGAGTTTCGGTTTGCAACCAGCACATTGAAACCTCCTACTCTACCTTTCTCTATGAGCCCCTGGAGACTGCCAGCCTGGTGTTGTCACTGGCGTGGGCTCTGTCGGGTGGGTAGTTATGGGACACACTGTCTTGGTAGCAAGGTTTTCAGTCTCTTGCCACTTGTTATGGGGTTGCTTTAGCCAAAAAGGCCCTGTGCAAGGCAGGATTTCTCCTTCATTTGTAAAGACCAGTGCAGACTGCCAAGGGGCCAAACTACGGTGGCCCTCACCCCAAAGTGTTCATCATTTGGCTAAGGTCACCCCATGTGTCCTGCCTCTTTTCTGAGATCCTTGGCCTACAGCCTTTCCTGAGGCCCCCTGCTTGCTCTAGGCCCTACCCCTGTAAACAGCCACTTTCCTGGAGAATAACCACCATAAGTTGTGGTCACACATCAAGATCAAAATACCCTGTGGTTTAGGAATTAAAGCCTCTTGATGTTAAAAGCTACCTGCCCAACTATAAAAACCAGCCACACTGCACAATCAAGGCTGCAAACCACCAAGTTGAAAAACATTCGGGGCCATAGTAAAACATCCTTTCTCCCCTGCCTGGAGACCCGGTACCTCCATGAGTATTTTCTTCCCCAATGTTGGATTCCTTTTTTATTATTTGCCGAGATCTCCAGATAATATACCAAATGCAAGTCTCTGAAGGGGCCCAGTAAATAGGACCTCTCCTGCTGAACCAAATTCTGAACCAAGTGAAATAGAAGCCAGGAGAGCCAACAGTCCGGAAAGGAGGGTATCACGTGGTTCTGGCAAAAGCTGGGCTTGAAAGCGTAGCTTTTGTCCGTTGCTAATAGGGAACCCCGGAATTGCACAGACATGGGTGCTCAGTTGCAGGCGGTTGTGGGCACCCTCCCCCAACCCCCAAATGCTGCCGGGGATCCGCGAATTCCCAGCATGGAAAATGAGATCACCACACTTGTTTTCTGCAGGCCTGAGACTCCCCAGGGGGAGGAGTAGGGGACAGAGATGGGCACCAGCTGCCCAGATTGTTCTTTTGAATTCAGCCTTCAGGTAAGTTCAGTCCATCCTTCTCTCCAGGGCAGTCGTTCACAAGCTTCTCGGTCTTAGGATCCTTTTATGCTCTTAAAAGTTACTGAGTGCCCCAGTGAGCTTGTGCAGTGTGGGTAATATCTGTTGGTGTTTAGCATATTAGAAATTAAACTGAGAAAAATACATGTTTAATTCATTTAAAGATATTAAAATCCATTATATAGGTAACATAAATACCAATTATTATGAAAAAGAGCTGTATTTTCCAAAACAGAAAAGAGAAGTTAGTGGGAATAGTAGCCTTGCGCTTATATGTTTTTGTAAATCTCCTTAATGCCTGGCTTATCTGCTTCTGCATTTGCTCTGTTATGGTAGCACACATTGCCTGCCTCAGGAATACTCTGCTTTACACTTGTGAGAGATTGAGAGTGAAAGGACAAATAATGTTACTCTATTAGGAGAAGAGTCTTTGCCTTCCAGATCTCCTGGAAGGATCTTGGGGACCCCTAGCATTCCGCAGCCCGCACTTTGAGAACTGCCATTCAGGTTAGGCCTGACTGGTGGAGTGGAAAGAGGTGGGAGCAACATTCCTTCCACATGGAAAGAAGCTTCTGGAGGAGAGGAAGCATTCCCCCTGCACAGGTTACGCAGTGGAACCGTCCAAAGGCCAGCCTTAAATCACTCACCATGGCCACGGGTGGAAAAAATGTTAGTCTTCAGCCCCCGAGTTGAGACGGCAACTGATGATATTAGCTCTGTAACCTCTGAGTTAACATGCGGGGCTCGAGGCTTTACTTCTTTATTGCTTAACCTATTAGAACACCACTGGGCAGGGTGCTGCTTGGGGAACGAGTTCAGGAATGACTTTGAACCCTGATGTTATTGACAGTATCCTCTTCTCACTGCGGGACATTTCTGGAAGCTGTGCTGTGAATGTTACTTTCTCACAAGAATAATGGTATAATTGGCTTGGGTTTATCTTATCAAGGACTTCGAATTAGATAAATCATCACTATGGCCAGCTATTCAAATTAAATCAGAGTTATGGGGACTGTAAATGTCTGTAACCATTTTTAAAAAGTGAAACCATTAAAAAAAAAAAAAAAAAAGAAAGGAAAAATGAAACCATGCTCCAGGTTTTATGAAATGGGTCTGATTGTAGATGAATACAAGGGAGCCTGGAGTATAGGAAGTGCACAGAGAGTCTATTATAGGCGATAATTATTTCCTCATCAGTACCACCTACTGAAAATTCATATACTCGCTATATGTATTTGCTGATAATTTTCCATGTGTACTTTTAGAAGGGCTTGAGGGACGTGGAGGGGTTTTGGTTTGGGTGGCTTAAAAAAACAAGATGTTTATCCACATTTGCACTGATGTCTCTTTCTCTCCAATTTTTTCCCAGTGGACAGAAACATTGGAATTATTTTAAAAGGAGGTATCATATCATATCACAATCATATGTGAGAATCATTTTAGGAAAAAAATTTACAATGGTAGCAAGTAGATTCTTCACTTGGTCTTAATTCATATAGGACGAGTTCTAGCCCTTAACCAGTTAGGTAATATGTGTCATTGTGTGTGGATACTTCCTGATGTTTTTGTCCCCGATTCGCAGTGGGGAAGGGTGGTCCCCAAAGCCATTTCATGCTGGTTTGAATAGCATCCCTAAATTGACTAGCTAAATAACCTAGGGCAGGGGCTCCTGGGTGGCTCAGTCGTTAAGCGTCTGCCTTTGGCTCAGGTCATGATCCCAGGGTCCTGGGATCGAGCCCCACATCGGGCTCCCTGCTCCGCGGGAAGCCTGCTTCTCCCCCTCCCTCTCCCCTTGCTTGTGTTCCCTCTCTCGCTGTCTCTCTCTCTCTCTGTCAAATAAATAAATAAATAAATAAAATCTTTAAAATAAATAAATAACCCAGGGTAACTTCCTTTTAGTTTGCTTCCTTGCCTGCAAAATGGCACATTATAGTACCTACCTCATAGGATTGTTGTGAGGATTATTGGGATATAATACTTCGCTTGGAATGCAGATCCTGGAACGTGGTAGGCACTCCATAAATATTAGTAATCAGTCATACTCAGTGTATTTAGTCAGATGAATTCCCCAGTTGGTTATAAACACCGTCTGATGCTAAGTAATATACTATTTGATGACATTTTGAACATTGTGTGTAAGCCTCTTGCAATCTCTGGTGAGTGTGATGAATTGATGGGGCAAAATCAATGTAAGCCAGGATTGGTCGTCTCTACTGAATTGCCTTCGGCACTTGTGGAATTTTTTAAAGGCAGTTTAATTGCAGAATGGCCTGAGCCACAATCTCTTGATAGTGTTACCCTTTCCTAAGCCAAGTCCATAAGTGAGTACCTGTAGGGCTGCTACCCATTACATTAAATCCATGACACTTACTGGTAAACTCTTGGCTGTGTTTCGGGATTGTGCTCCACGAAGCCTTAATGCCTCGGAAGCCCCTTCTCACGTGGCTGACGAGCTGGGGGATGGATGGGGCTGATCTCACTGGACTTCGCTTGTTAGATGTTTGTATTTGGTCCCAAGCTTTCATAGGTTCTGCTCCTGAGAAGCTGACGCTCTAAACCATGTTTTGTATGCGGAACTCAGATTTTTGTCCATCAGGCTGTTGTCTTGTGTTATCCTCCGGCTTTGAGTTCAGTTTCAGCAGGGCTGTCAGGTTTCCTGGCCAGCATCGATGCTATTATTTGACTCTCTGTCATTAAAAAGAAATGAAAATCAGAAAAAGAAAAGTACCAACGCTAGAGATATTCAAGGACTCATCCTAATGATAAAATAGAGGCGAAGATGGAAATTACTAGGTGGGTCACAGGGCGCAGTGGGTGGCCTTGGTCAGGGATTCCTCGCATCTCAGCCAGTCTAGATGGTATCATGAAGTCAAGAAAGAGTTAAAGAACCAGTTCGAAATGCTGGGCTCTCCCTCCAGAGTAGTACCTGGCAAAACAAAAATATCAAAGGGCAGGGTTAAACTTCTGCCCATTTCAAGCATGTTTCCAGGGATATGAAATTCTTAGTGTCATCCATAGCATGGCTGACTCAGAGAAAAATCGTTAAAGAGTAGCAGCAGCTCTTGACTAATCTTAACGTAGCCTCCAACATCAGGATGGAATTCTGTGAAATGTAGAGAATCTGGCAAATGTAATCATCTGGTGATAAATTGGATTTAAAAACAAAAAATTAGTCACGCACACTTGGTCCAGAACAGTCCCCCACTAACCACTTAAAAAATGTCTTCACCGGTTGTTTATTTTTGCGTTCCCCTTTACTTTCCCAACCCTGCCCACCCCCACCCCACAAACACACATCAGGGAAAGAATTCCATTGTTTTCTTTTTGTAATTCCTGCTTTAAAATATTTCTCAGGTAATCATGTAGCAAAGCGATAAAAGTCTCCACAACAGAAAAAAAAAAACAATATCATAATAATAGCTACCCCTTGTCTTGTGGTGGATCAGGTATTCTCTTTAAGCCCTCTGTCTGCTCCACAGCAGTCCCGTGAGGCTGGTACTCTGTTAGTGGTAGTAGCAGTCCATAGTTGTATAGAAGAAGAAGCCGAGGTCCAGGTGAACTTCTGTAGCTTGTTAAGCTCACGCAGGTCACACAGGCAGTGGAGACAGGGTTTAAACCTAAGCAGGTTTGCTCCAGAGCCCTGAATCTTAACTACTATGCACATCACTGCCTTTATTTCCATAAAAAGTAAGAGACAAACAAAAAGAAAAAGGAAGTTTCCAGCTTTGTTGACTGCATTAGATAATCTACTTCACAGAACTTAAGTTGTTACTCGATTCTGACCTTAGATTATCTGGAAGGGGAAAAAAATGAAGAGATTGATCCTTTTGGGGGAAAACATCCAAATGATTAAATTTGATAAGCAAGAGAGCCTAGGTTTCACTTAGGCAGTCTTCGGAGCCACGAAGAAAAGATAAAGATTCCATTAGCTTTGGGCCACTTTCTGATGTGAAATTTTTAGCCAATAATGATAGATAATCTTGATCAGGAAGAAGATGGAGAGGCGAGGAGATTGAACATCCACTGTGGCTTCAGTGGAATATTTAAAAGCTTGGATTTAGGAGTGACTTGGAGGAAATTGGAAAGCGGAGCCAGTGACCGAGGAGGACTATAAAAAAGAATCACGGTAATGGGGACCTGAAAGAGTAGTGGACTCAGGGCTTGAAAGCTCACAGTATTGAGACTATGGAAAACATTTTAACGGAAACAAAAGTGACGTCATTGTGCATTCAGGACCGGAACAGATAGACTAATACTAACAGGCAAGCAATACTCAACTCCTATTACACTTTTGTCCTTTCTAGGCAAGGAGGTCGATCTTCAGCCTGGGAAGAGTAGAGCAAGTACTTGTAAGAGGAAATTGAAACTCAAGATAGGTGAACTGATTGTTTGAAGGCGCGGGGCAGCTCTGAATGAGTTTACCTCCTCTGGCCAGCATGAATTTCATCCTAGTGGGCCAAGCGGACTTTTGCTGCCTACTTGTAATCTTGGAAGAATTGTGGAGACGAGGAGAATCACTAACGGATCAGGGATGGGATCATGCCCGATTAAGAGCAAAGCCAAAAGCAAAATCAAGAAAGCGTAGTTTTCAGAGAAAAGAATAGAAAGCCCCATGCCGACCTGGGGCAAAATTCTGGAACCAGTAATTACAAAAGGATGGCTTGAAGATTCAATTTGCACATGTACACGGTAGCTAGGAGACCTCATGGGACTGTTAAAAGCGGGAAAAATAATTGTTTCTTTATTGCTTTTTGTTGCTAGGTTCTTAGACTTGGAGGCTAGGGCACACAGGTATGCTGTGCCTGGAGTCCAGAGAGGTTTCAGGAGAGATCTCTGGATGTGTGGCCACCACATGCTGTGTAGGCGCTTGTTAAGCGTACCGGTTTATCTACCACATGTCTTGAAGTTCTGTTTTAGTGATTCGTGATTTAGATCCAGGAATCTGGATTATAGGCCAGTGTTCCAGATTCCTTGCTATGCTGGAGCAAGTTTGGGAACTGCTGAGCTGTAGGAGACGTGCCGTGCATTGGATTGATGCTGTCATCATCGTGTTAATGCGTGACAGCTGATGCATTGGATAACCACGTGCCAGCCACTACGCCAAGGGCTGTACACATATGCTCTCATTTAATCCTCACCCCAGCGCAGTGAGTGGGTGCTGTCTTTATTGTACATATCATCCAGACGGGGAGCTGTGACGTCTCTGAAGTCTCACAGACAGTAAGGGATGGGGCAGGATTCAAACTCGGGAAGTCTGGCGCTTTTGAAAGTCTGAGCTTCTGCACCACTCAGCCGATAGCCCCTCTTTCTTTTTTTTAAGATTTTATTTATTTGTCAGAGAGACAGAGGGAGAGAGCACAAACGGGGGGAGCTGCAGGCAGAGGGAGAAGCAGACCCCCCGCCGAGCAGGGAGCCCGATGCGGGGCTCCATCCCAGGACCCCGGGACCATGACCTGAGCCCAAGGAATGCCTAACCGACTGAGCCACCCACGCGCCCCACCAGACAGCCCCTCTTAAAAGCCCGCCTTAGGGCTCGGGGTTGGAGGGAAGGGTGATGTCCGGGCATGTGTCATACCCTGTCTTTAGTATTTGAGTGGCATCTTTATGAAGACATCGGGGTGTCTCAGGCTTTCTTGATGCAGAGAGCTGGGGGGGTGGGGAATGACTACATCTAGGTGGAATTATTAATTTATCACGATCCAATCTGGGAAGGTTACATGTAAATTGCTGCCCCTTGGGGCCCCAAATCAGCAGCAAAGATACTGGAAGCCATGACTTTATATAGTTCCCGGGTAAAAAAGATCAGGGTTGTTTGGGTTGACTACAAGCTCAATATAAATCAACAAGTCTTTGTCTACACTGCACCTTTTGCCTGGAATGCCCTTTTCCACTTCCTCCTCTTTCTCCGGCAAATTTTTAATCATCTTTAAAGACAGAGCCTAAATGTCACTTTGGCTGTGGAGTCTTCTTTGATTTCTACAGGCAGATTCATCATCCCATTCTTTCTGCTTCTTTAGCACTTTGTTCCTGGTGTTATAATTCTGCGATTATCTTTCTTAGTTTGTGCCACCCAAGTTCACAGTCACTCAGCTGGAAACGTGGGGAAGAGCATCCTTCTCTTCCAACATCCCTGCAAGAATCCCTGCCCTCACTAAGCCTATCAGTTTTAACTGTCTGCTTACTGATACAATCTGCCCCTTCCTCATTCCTGCAGCCCCTGTCCAATTCAAGTCTGTGTCCTGACTTGTACCCCGGCTGTCACTTGTCACCGCCCTCCCTCCCATTTTCCCACAAAGCATCAGAGACTTCTCTATCAAATGCAATCTGCCTGTGCTTAAAATCTGTGCCTGACTCCCCACAGCCAACAGGATAACCCCAAGGCCCTAACCATTTATGATCTAACCCTGTCTAACTCTCCATCCTCAACTTTTGACTTCCTGTCTTGCTTCTTGGACTCCAGTGACGCTGAACTCATTGTAATTCTCCAGGCATAATGCTGTTTCTTGCCTCCTTGTTCCAGCTCAACAGTGACCGCCTGGGATGGCTTCCCACCACCCCACACTGCCGGGCTCCTCCTGGGTTCTGCGTGGGAGGCCCCTGGGCCCCTGCCCTGGGTTCTCTCGGTCTCTGCCTCCTGGTTGTCACTTTCTATTGCAATCACTTCTTTATTTTGCACTCACATTAAGCCTTGAACTTCTTAAAGGCAGTGAGGATGTCTGGTTTTGTTTCCATTGGCAAATGGATACTCAGTACAAGTTTCTGGAAAGAATTGTGTTGTAATTATTTGTTCTACCTGGAAAGACTGTAGGGTTAGCATCTTGCCTCTTCCTCTTCCTGGATGTGAGGTCTTGAGTATTTTGCCCCTCCTTTGAGTGAGCACCTGTTTGCTCTTTGTAAAATGAGGATAATTTCACACACATCCCCCCAAGGGGCTCTTGTGAGAAGCAGGTGAGATAGTAATGTTTTATAAATCTTAACACGCCATTCCAGGGATCGCGGACTACACCCCTGATGCCCATTTTTGTATGGCCAAGAATGTTTTTCACAGTTTTAAGTGCTTATAGAGAATCAAAAGAAGAAGAATATTTTTGCCACTCGAAAATTAAATGAAATTCAAATTTCAGTGTCTATAAATAAAGTTTTATTTGAATGAATAGAGCCGAGTTCATTCTTTTCCCATTGTCTATTACGGCTTTGTCATTGCAACCGCAGAGTTCAGTCATTTCAGCAGTTACTATGGCTTGTTGAACCTCAAATATTTACTATCTGGCCCCTTATAGAAAAATGTTTGCTGACCCCTACCTTGTTCAAATATTAGGAAAATGCATGTGATTCACAGCTGCCTTCTTGTACCACAGAGTACTTTTTGAGGGGAAAGTTTCTCTCTTTGAACTTTTGGAGCCTCTCATCCTGGGTCCGGCAGAGTGATCCGTTGATGTTGGAGCAAGCCACAGGGGCACGGTTCTGGTTTTCTGAAAACAAGGATGTTCCAATAAGAGTATGGAGGACGGTTTGAAAAGACAGTGAACTTCCCACCACTTGGGGGGAGGGGGTTAAAGGGTAGATGGACACCCAGTTTTCATGGGTTGCTAAAGAACAGGGTGTCTCACTCTTGACCCTATTGACACTTTGGGCTGGATCATTCTCTGTCCTGTGTGTTGTGTGGTGATTAGCAGCAACCCTGGCCTTCAGCCACTAAAGGCCAGTAGCACCCTCATCCCCAGTTGCAACAACCAAAAATGTGTCCATACATTTAATAATTTTTGGAGCCTATTTTTAAGAAAACACATTATAGAATAACAGCATGTTATGTTTTGAATCCATTTTGTCTTGGGGAAGAAGAATTTAGAAAAGTTTTAGCTGTTTAAAATGAGTATAAAGGGGTGCCTGGGTGGCTCAGTGGGTTAAACGTCTGCCTCCGGCTCAGCTCAGTGGGCAGTCTGCTTCCCCCTCTCCCTCTGACCCTCCCCCTGCTTATGCTCTCCCTCTCTCTCAAATAAATAAATAAAATCTTAAAAAACAAAATGAGTATGAAAATCTCATAAAGTAATGTATGACCCCCGTGGGTATTTAATATTGGTTGCCAGTATTTGTTAGAGATATGCTATACAAACATGGTTGCAGAAATTCTCGCAGCCACCTTATGCAGGTAGGCCCCCTTTCCTAGATGAGGAAGCTGAGCAGAGAGGTTGAGCAAAGAAAGGGTAACATGTTGAGGACAGAAATTCCCTTTTCTGAAATAAGATGGAGACAGAAACTCAGAAGTGAACATACATGGACTTTATTCCGCCTTGAAATTCCATTCCTGTGGGTTTGAATGAGGAGCATGTCGTTGCTGCTTCTCCCACCTTAGGGCAGATCCACTGGAAAACAAGACAGTAGCCATGGAACTCAAGAAAAGGTTGCAGTGTTCCTCTAGTCTTTAGACTTACAGATCCCTGGGTGCCTCTCCAGCTGCACGCTGCCCTAACCCGAATGGCCATGTTGGAATGTGACCCCTGTTTACTGCATACTGACCATTGTTTGCCTCTGCCCTGCTGCCCCTCCAGAGCCCTGCTCCCACCTGTCCACCATTGGAACCCTGCCACGGCCTCCTTCTGCAGAGGGGAGTAGGCTGACTTTGGACCCATCAGTGGGACACAGAGTTACAACACATTGGTCCGTTTTAGCTGGTGAACCCAGGAGTTCCCTTCAGCTGTTTTGGTTAGCTAGAAGCAAAAGCTTTTACTTACTGAGTGCCGGCTCTTTGCCAGGGCTGGTAAAGTACAAGGGCCTGGATATTTCCATCTGGCAGGAATCAAAATAGCATCCAGTGTCCCAAACTTGATGGGTGTTGGAAGCCCTACCCCTTACTTCTCACTTAGCCCCTAATGTTTTCTCTTTCTTATTATGCAATAATAGAGCATACAGGATAAATAGGGAATAATATAATCTGCACCCGTGTTCCTGTGCATATCTCCACATTTTACTGAAAGAAATGAATTATTACAAATAAAATCAAAGCCGCCTGCCTGTATGACCCTTCCTGAGGCCTTTCCTATCTTACCCACCTGCCCTGGGGGTAGCCCCTATCCTTGGTTCCGTGTTTATCACCACCTTGTACATTTTTATATTCTTGCTGTATAAGTGTCAGTAACTACACATCTTTTTTTTTTTAAAAAGATTTATTTATTTATTTGAGAGAGTGAGAATGAGAGAGAGAGAGAGAGTACATGAGGGGGGGAGGGTTAGAGGGAGAAGCAGGCTCCTCGCCAAGCAGCGAGCCCGATGCGGGACTCGATCCCGGGACTCCAGGATCATGACCTGAGCCGAAGGCAGTCGCTTAACCAACTGAGCCACCCAGGCGCCCTTTTTTTTTTTTTTAAAGATTTATTTATTTATTTGAGAGAGCGAGAATGAGAGAGAGAGAGAGTAACTACACATCTTTTATATTAAACTTTATGTATAGAAATGGAGTCCTCAGTCATGCTTTTAATTTTTTTTTTTTTTTCTTTCAAGATTCATGCTACAGAGTGTTTTGTCTCTGGTCTGAGTTTGGAGTGTTGCATAAATAGATTTCTGAACTTACCTAAGAAGAATAGTCTTCTCTAGGTTGATTTAGAATTAAATTTCTCTTGCAGGCTCGCATGGAAGTTAAAGAAACTGTCTGTCTGTTTGGAGATGTAACCCTGTGGATAAATGTAGCTCCAGTTCTTCCATTCTCAGGCTGTAGAGTGTTACTGTTTTTGGCGATGTGAAAATTTTGATGGCTGTTTAGGTAGTCTTCAGGTTTTGCTGTTATAACCGTGCTGCGGTGGGCATGTGAACATGCCCTCACATATGACTGGAGCACACACAGGAGAGTTTCCACAGGAATATACCTAGCACGTAGGCTAGGATATATCCACATGCATCTTTACTAGAATTTTCCCAACTGCATTCCAGATGTGCCTGTACCAACTTCCACAAACACCTGTAGGAGCAGGTTGGTTGCTCCAGACCCTTGACCTGATGCAGTCCTTCCTTGCACATAACAGACTTAAAACTGTTTGCTAATTTGGAGGGTCTGAACTATTCTCTCACTGTTGCTCCTAACACCTTTTTTTTTTTTTTTTTTGAGATTAAAGACTGTGTAATATTTAACAAAGTTCAAATGCACTTTTTTCTTTTTTTCCCAGATCCAAAAAGAATGGCTTAAATATTAGATTAGCGTGGATTTTTATGACTTTAGTATTTGCACAACTTCTCATGCAGAATCCAGGTGGGCCTTTAATTGTGAAGCTGTGCAGTTTTGCTTTGACACCTGCTTTCAGGTCTCTCTCTTTCTGGGAATTCCCTTCCTTCTTCCTCCCAATTTCTGGTTCTCATCAGTGTAGATTGTGCCTAATGCTGGTCCTGCAGCTCCTGCGATCCCTCTGGCAGCCCATGTCCTCTCTTCCTCCTCCTGTATATGGATCCCCATCACATTTAATGTAAACGCTGCACGAGTTCTGTTGAGTGCTATGAGGAGGTCAGTAGGGCCAGAAGACACAGGGAAACTGACTTGGAGGGGTAAGTGCATAGCACTTGGTATGACTGAGTTGTAACCACACTGGGTAGGTAGCTGCATATGGGATAATAGAGACGAAGATGGCAAGAGAGACTTCCTAATTTTTAAGTATAAAAAGGAAACATAATTGTATTAATCTTCATTTATATTTTTAACGTGTCCCTGCCCTCCAGATTAGAGACATACAGACTTTTGATTGATTGGTTTTACTTGGTACAAAATACTCTATACCGTGCAAGAAGTCTATCGTAGCTTGGTCTTTTAATGAACCGGGTATATCGAAACAAACTTCATAGCCAGAGAATGGGATGAGAATGTAAAAATCTATATACTTAATGTATACGTTTTTCTTGAAAAGTTAAGTTGGCGATGGTGATTTGTGGAGACTAAAAACTAGTTGGCTGCCCCCCTCCCCCCAGATCCACTTGATAATTCTTTGGTCACAATGCCCATTTTAATGGAAATGTGCTGTGTTTAGAAGAACCTGGAATGTGTATTATTTGGATTTTACTGGACAAGACAAGTGGGATTTGTTTCTTCTACTCCAGTTATCAAAAAGATTAACCCTTTGCCCTCTACATTCTAATTGTAACCGTTCGGAAACAAAGGGGTTGTTTGTACAAGATAGCTGAAAAATTGAGGCTTTATGCCAAGTGGAATGTTTCTCAGTTGAAGGAGGTAGCAATCATTGCACACATTTTTTCTTGTGTTGCAGGCGTCTGTAGAGGCTTCTGGTGAAATCGCATTATGCAAGACTGGATTTCCTGAAGATGTTTACAGTGCAGTCTTATCACAGGATGTGCATGAAGGACAGCCTCTTCTCAATGGTACTATCTCAAAAGATATATTTGTACACACAGTGTCTATGCTCGTGAAACAAATTAGCTATTAAAAAGTCTCTAAGTCATCTCTACTGTATAACAAGTATGAATTTTTCACAATCACTACAGTGAGACTGTAGGGACTTTATTTTAGGATTACAGAAGAGCTTATGAATCTCTTATGTACATAACTGGAAGGCTCCTAATCTCTTGAAAACTTCAGATTTCTTCCATTTTTAATTTATAGTAGAAACCATTATGTAATTAATTTTTACAGTTTTTCTGTACACATTTTACTTATTTTGAAGGATGTTTGCCAAACATCAGATTCTAATGTGTTTAGAAATTATTTACAGCAAAAATCCACTTAGTATTTTGAATTAAAGAAACAAAGAAATTACTATGATATTATCTTTGATAAAACACATCAAACTTTAATGTTTAGCTAAATTATCATAAAAGACTTAGCAGATTAAACCTTGAGGCAGGAGCATGAGATTCATATTTTTGTTATGACATTGTTTACAGAAATTATTAGATAGCTAATTTATCTGTTAACATATGTGACTTTTGCATATAGACACCTCTCCTGTTTAAATGTGGATCAAGTTCATTGTGGTAATCATGCCAATATGTCTAGATAAAATCTGAAATAAAACTTTGAGTAGCCTAAGCAAAATTGAAAGCCCCTTCCTTTATCTCTAATTGAAAGCAAATAAAATTTTGGTTAGTAGTATTTTCATGGACTTATTTATCATTACACAAAATGTCATTGAAATGTGAAAGCAAGAAGAATTGATTAGTGAGTTGTATTTAAATTGTTATTCCCCACAAATCGTGCATAACTCTAAGGCTGTTTTAGAGAGCTCCTTTTAGAAAATCCGTGCAGCCTCAACTAATTAATTTACACAGGGTTCTACCACACAGCCTTAATTGAAGTGTCTCTGCAGCACTGACAAACCTTACTGGTATAATACTTACGAAGACCATCGACCGAGGACTTTGAAATGTAAATGGCCTCTTAGCTACTAAGGTTCTTTAGTGCAAGATTAATCATTTTATTTTCATTTCTATTCTAATTGTGATTTGCTTACACCTATGTATTCTTTCTGAAGTTGATTTTTTTTAAAGACATCGTTATGTCCTTGCCTTATTACATGGTATTTTAATGAGTAAATGTTAAATTAGTCTGTCTCCACAGCTGAATTGCTCATCTACTGGGTAATGGTTGACATGATAGAGGTTATATCAAATCAAATCACAATAGATTTTGAGTCTTGGAGTACTTCTGCATGTTTGTCATTTTTTTTTTTAAATCTGTGAATTATTATATGGTATCCTAGGACCTGTGTGACCAGTAAATATTATTTGAATCCTAGAAAAAAAAAAATGTATTGATGACGCTTCTCTAGAATAACTCCGAGAAAAAATGTCAGTGGAATTTGTTGCGTATTTGCAATTTATTTCTGAGATTCATTTTTAATGGATAAGTCTTTCTCCCAGTCTCTTTTCCTAAAAGCTTGTTGAAATTTTCTGGTTACAGATCAACACACGGTCTGTCATTAGAGACCACGGATTTAAGATGAAGTACATTGGCACGTTGAATGGTTTTGCAAAATGAAAGCCTGTTTTCTAATTACTAGATAATGCCAGTAAGAGTAGAAATTGGGCATAGTTGCTTGCCAGGGTCTTTTTAGTATAACCTAGAAGCTGGGATTTTGCTAGAGTTACAAATGTGAAAGATGGAAGCTACTTTTGACTTTGTGCTCTTGCCATCATTAAAAGAAGTGTGTATCATAATCTCCCATAGAACTTACATGCTGTGGTACACCCAGTTGTTACCTTCTTTATCTTTAAGCTTTTCTTTTTCTTTTCAAACTATTTCTCTCATGCCACACCATTACTTTTCTCTTTGTCATTTACAGAATATGTGAAGGGACACCAGCATCTGACAGCTTAAAACATAAAGCTCAAAATATTGGTTAGTAGAAAAAAATGTTTTGGGGTGAGGAAGAAAACTTACACAGGCTTTTGTGAAATATCCATTTTTTACAAGAGGGTTGTCACCAGTTATGTTTCCTTCAGAGAATTGGTATTTAGAAGGATTCTACATTTTTACCTCTTACATCTTTTTGGAGTTCTTAGTGGGATAAATAACCCAAAGGTTCATCTGTACACTGAATCCAAATGCCATGCTGTGACTCTGTTCATGAATTCTGTGCCCTGCAGTAAGCTCATTTACCTTGCATGTACTGCATCTGGAAGGGATCTATTGCTAGGCCCACCTTTTGTCAAGTTTTGTGATTTATGGTGTTTAAGGAAAGAAGTAATTGTACATAAGATATGTACAACAATTCTCTTAGGCATTTGCCTCATGGCAAGTTCTACTGTATTAAAGTTTACAGTAGAGTCCAAAAGCCTACTGAAATCATTTGATGCTTCCTCTGATTTCTCATTGATGCTTCCTCTGATTTCTCATTGATGATGTCTGGGGAGAGGGGAGTCCAACCATATATATAGTATGGTTTCGTAGATTACATCCCTGGCACACTAGTCCTTGTACCAAACTTTGACGTTTTGGTGTAGTGTTATGCATGCTGATTATTTTTCAAACAATAAAACATCATAATCTTTGTGAAAGTGCTTGGAGACCATTAAGCATTAGATGGAGATCTAAGTTGGTATTGGTCATGTTAGCAAAGCACTATGTGGAAGAAGCATAAAAATGTCAAAGCTGGTCTGTAGTGTGGAGAGCATCCTTTCCTCCCATCTGCCTTTTTTTTTTTTTTCTCTTCTGATGAATTTCATAGAAAGAAGAGACCCAACGAGCTAGTTCTATCCCTCCAGTTTCTCTTCCGGTTGTCATCAGTATGTCTTCTATAAAATCATAAAGAAGACAAATGTATTTTGTGATCAGCCTTTACGTTTCATGTGATACCATGTTGAATATTTCTGCTCTTTTGAGAATAGTTCAGTATTAAAAAATGGCCATGTAGACCTTTATTCCATTTTGTTAGCAAAACCAGTTTTTTACTTAACTGGGCCTCTCTTTTTGCACTTCCAGGTTGTTCCCAGTTTTTTTCTCTTACATAGAGTACTGCTATGGAGATGCTTTTTGAGAGAACTTTGATTTTTTCTTCAGGGATATTTTTTAGGGGGATTTATACTCAAAAGTAGAATTACTAGGCCAAAGGGAACGTAGGCTATTGATGTTTTTTTTTTTTTTTTTTACATTTTTGTAGGACGCTTCCTTCCAAGGCTAAACGTATGTTAGTTCTTTTCTACATCCTCATGACCCTTTAATTCTGTAATATTTTTCATTTTTCTTTTTCCCCTCCAGTGAAAAACATTCCTTTCTTATCCTGTGGTATTCTCTGTGTTTGCCTTTATAAGTTAGGATTAATTGTAATATGTTGAGGTACTCATTTTTACCTTGCATTTTTCTGTTCTGATTTAAAAGCATTTATCACAACCCCCCTCATTTTACAGATGAGCAAATTGGAGCTCAGAGAGATTATAGGCTTTTCCTATGATTATACAGTTCTTTAGATGGTTAGCTGCAGATCTGGAGTTAGAACCTAGGTTTTCTGATTCCTAATTTAATCCCGATGATGACAATGATTAAAAAACAAAACAAAACATTATAGGATAACCCAGGGAAGAGTGAAAGCTAACGAGAGCTAGCCTAACTGGCCAGGTGTCTTGTGACAAGTTCATCTTAGAGCTAGTCTTTTTTATTCCCACTTCACACCATGACTTGTGTGTTACTAGATATATTTGGGAATTGGTGACTGTGAGGCAACCAAAGCTCCCTGTAATTAAAAAAGACATTTCAATTACTGTCACCATTCATATTTTGTGCCTACTTGCTTACAAGCAGCAAAATTAAGGGCTTTGCAAAATAATATTTAGTCTTTAGTATATAACTTCTACTCCACTGAAGTAGAAAAATCTCTTGTGGTAGCATATTACCTGAAAATAAAATAACTGCAATCATAAATTTTCATTTTGTCACCAGCAATGCATCTGACACTATAAAATTACAACCACACCGTGACATTGCAGAGAGGATCCAGGCTGTTTTTCGTGTGGATGTCAAGAGTGATTTTCCTGTGTGTTGCGCATTGGTGGTCTGCGTGCTTAGACATTTCACTAAGTAAACTCCTCCAACTCTGGTCAACATAAATAGCAACCTGCAATTACCAAGAATATTTTCAGTAATCCATTTATACTCACCAACTCTGGGCAGGACATGATGATTATTTTCAACTGGAGAGAATTTGATTTAGATTAGTTTACTTACTGATTGAGGCTTGTCTGCATTAACAAGCTCTGGGGAAGCAGTAGTGTATGGTATCTTTAGATGACAGTATGAAAATATTTTTTATTAGTTTAGCAGGACTTTACAACTACACTACTTTTTTAATGAGTACTTTTGTGTATGTGTTACTGAATTGGGAAGTCATCTCTATTTTAAGTAGCTTGCTGCGTTCGAGGCTTGTGATTGAATTGTTGTGAAAACCTTGGCTTTGTTTTAATTTTTTTTTTATTTTGACATATTGTTTTTGGTATTGAATGTGTGTTTTTAAATATTTGAAAGGTAGGTTTATAAACATCTTATTTATAAAGTTGGCTAGCCACTTGAACTTTATAATTTCCAGTGATTGTGGGAGAAGGCACTAGGTACTGGGATTGTTCTTTTGGATATTATGATGAGCTCTAAGGAGTTACAAATGAAATGCAGCCCTGTGGGATTCTCAGGGGTGGAGACCTTGTTTTAATACCACGTGGCAATTTTTTTTAAGAGCAATTAAGTATGTAATAAGATCAACATAAGAACTAAGAAATTTCATCCTTGTTTTCATCATCTCATTTAGACTTTATTTAATACTTGGAATTTTTTATATCCCTTTTGATGTATTTTAGGTCCATCTTTCTTAATGTAATGCTGCAAACCAAGATAAGCCAGTTTGAGTGGTCCCTTTTTTTTCTTTTTTTTTTTTTTAGTCCTTTTACAGTTATTTATAGCCTTCAGTGATTTGGAGTAGGTGAGGCCTGCTCTCTCACAAACTTGCAACCAGGTCTGTGTTAAAGAAAGTAAGTCACAGTTCACGTAGGCAAACATTTAGCAAGCAGGCACCCAAGTGGTTTAAAATCTGTCCTTCTATGATCCAGAGAGGCCCTTTCTCATTGTCCCTTGGATTCTCTAGTAAACATCTAGTGGGGAATAGAAAATAGACATAGTAAATACGTAAAATTTACTGTATGTTAGACGGTATAAATGCTATGGAGAAAAATAATGCAGAGAAGGGAAATAGGGAAAATGCGTCGTTCTGCCGTTCAAATAAGATGCTTAGGGGAGGCATCACTGCAGAGGACATATTTGAGTAAGAACTGATGTTGGAGGAGATGGTCCAAGAGCCAGAGATATCTAGGGGAAGAGCGTTCAAAATAGAGCAAACATCAAGTGCAAGGGCCCTGAGGCAGGAGTGTGTTTGGAATGTTGGAGGAGCAGCAGGGAGCCTGGTGTGATCTGTGTGGAGAGAAGGGGCAGAGTAGTCGGGTTAGAGCAGTAATGGGCCACACTGTGTGGGGCCTTGTAGACCACTGTAAGGACTTTGGCTTTTACTTTGAGGAAGTAAAAAGCTATTAGAGGGTCTTCAGCAGAGGAAAGACATGATCTGACTGACGAAATAGCATCATTCTGACAGTTGTATTGAGAAAAACCAAAGGAGATAAGAGGGGATGAGGAGACCACTTAGGAGACTATTGATAATGTTGGTAAGAGAAGATGGTGGCTTGGACCAAAGCAGTAGAGGTAGGGGAAGAGGTTGGATTCTGAATATTTTAAAAAATAATTTATTGACGTGAAATTCACATAACATAAACTTAACCATTTTATAGTGAACCATTCAATGGAATTTAGTACATTCCAGTGTTTTACAACCACCACCTCTGTGTAGTTTCAAATATTTTCATCACTTCAAAATAAAACCCCTTGTCCATTAAGCCTTTTCTCCCAAATCTTCCTCCCCAGCCCAGTCCCATAAACCTTTTGTATCTGGCTTCTTTCACGTAGCATCATGTTTTGGAGGTTCATCCACATTGTAACCTGTGGCAGTACTTCGTTCCTTGTTATGGCCAAAGAGTACTCCATTGTATGTATGTAAAGATGTATGTGGTTTACAATTTGTCTGTAAACTATTTACTCCTCCCTTGGTTGATGGACATTGGGGATATTTTCACCTCTTGGCTATTGTAAATAGAGCTAGCATGAATGTGTGAATACACAGACTTTTTGAGTACCTGTTTTCAGTTCTTTTGTGTGTATACCTGGGAGTGGAATTGAAGGGTCCTATGGTAATTCTGTGTTTAACTTTTTGAGGAACTGCCAAACTGTTTTGCACAGCAGCTGCACCATTTTGCACCCCCAGTGGCAATATACGAGGATTCCAGTTTCTCCACATCCACATCAAAACTTGTGATTTTCCATTTGTTTTGATTGTAGCCATCCTAGTGTGGGTGAAGTGGTACCTCTTTGTGGTTTTGATTTGCATTTTCCTAATGACTCCTGATATTGAGTAGCTTTTTATATGTGTCATTGTGTCTCTTCTCTGGAGGAATGTCTGTTCAAGTCTTTTGCCCATTTTTAAGTTGGATTGTTTGTTTTTTGTCTTTCAGTTGTCAAAGTTCCTTATATATTCTGGATATTAGTCCCTTAACAGATACATGATTGGCAGACATTTTTTCCCATTCTCAAGGTTGTCTTTTCACCTTCTTGGCAATGTCCATTTATGCATGAAAGTTTTTAACTTTGATGAAGTCCAATTTATCTATTTTTTTTCTCTTGTTGCTCTTGCTTTTGGTGTCATATCTTAAGAATCCATTGCAGAATCCAAGGTCTTTATTTCTCCATTGTTTTCTTCAAAGATTTTTATGGTTTTAGTTCTTATGCATAGGTCATGGACCCATTTTGAGTTAATTTTTGTATGTGGTGTCAGAAGTCCTAGTTTATTCTCTGAATCTGTTTTGACAATAGAGCTGATGGGATTTGATGGCTTGGACGGGTGGTGCGTAAATAGAGTCAAGGATGACTTTGATAATTCTGTCTGAATGCTGGGAAGGATGTTAGTCACTGTGATGGGGAAGATCAGGAACTTGGTTTGAATCTGTGGAGAAGAATATCAGAGATGTCAAAGGGACATTTGAATACAGGTTTGGGGTTCGGTGGAGTAGGCTGGGTTGCAGAATGGGAAGTAATAAGTGTATAGACGGTAAGTAGAACCAGGACCCAGGCTGAAGTCACTAAGGAGCCCAGTGTGAGGAGAAAAACCAACAAAAGTAAAGAAATGGTTTTGTATCATGAATTTGAGCACTCCAGTGTTAGGAAGTCAGGATTAAGAGGTGAACTGGAGACTGAGAGTGACAGGGAGGTAGGATAAAAATCAGTAAGGTGTGGCATATCTGAAGGGATGTGAGGAAATGTGTTAAAGGGAGGGCGTGATCGTCTGTGCCAGATGCTACTGTGAAGGATCAACTCGGATGAGGGCTGGAAATTCACCATTGATTCTTCAACTTGGAGTAACTGGTGTCTTTGATTTTGGGTGTGTTCAACAGTCAGGTGGAGGCGAGAAGCTGGATACAGATTGAGTTTTCCTTTAAAAGGAAGAAGAGAAGTTGGGTGGTGGTTGAAGAGAGAAGCGGGGTTAATCGAGGATATTTTTTAAGGAAAGGAAATGACAGGTTTGCACGATGATGGGGCACAGACTCCAGTGGGGGGGGAGGTGATGGTGCTGAAGAGAGGAGCTAACTGCTAAGACAATGTCATGGAGTAGACTAGAGAAGGGAGATCAAGTGGAACTTAGAAACCTGTATTTATGACAAGCTCTACAGATGTGTTTATGTACCTGCATTTGGGAACCACTCTAACACATTTTGTTGAGTCACTCCTAAAATGGTTTAAAATCCTTCATTTCAGCTTGATGATTTCATGTCAGCAGAAGGTTTGCTCTACAGAAATGGCAGATAGGATAAAAATGAAACCCTTGTGGTGTTCGATGATGTAAACAGTGTTTTCATTGCTGTAGCATCCTTGACAGATGGTTATCCAGTTTCTGCAAGAATACCACTGCTGCTCCCTCCCCCCAAATGAGGAGGAGATCACTCCTTTACAAAGTCTGCTCTGTCTTTGGAGAGCTCTAACTGTTAAAAAGTGGTTTCTTAAAAAGTTTAACAGGAGCATATGTTCCTAAAATTTTTACCCACTGGTGCCTCTCTCATTTTTTGGCACCATACAGAACAGCAGGTATATTCTCTTATGCTCTGAGGTCATTTATTTCATCATTTTTCATTCAACATGTATTTTTGAGCATTTGTCCTATGTCAGGCCTTTTTCAAGGAGCAGGCAGCAGTGGTCAACAAGACAGGCGAAACCCCTGTGGTAGGAACCTACCATGTAGAGATCCTTCACATACCTGAACACAATCACTTTGGCTCCTTAAATCTGGTCTGCCACAGGCTGAACTTCACGTGGTTTTCTCGGTGGTGTTTGAGCATTCTGATCGACTCTTTCCTTTCCGTAGAGGAAACTGAGGTTCCCTCCACTGCTGAACTCATTCCTTCTGTGTCCTGCCCATGCCTCAGAGGCGTTCTTGCCTTTGATGGGGATGCGGCCCTTCCCAGCGCGGCCCAAGGTGGACTTGGCATTGTTACCCGCTGCATGATTCTGTTGGCTCCTGTTAAGACTGTGGCTAACTGGGGCGCCTGGGTGGCTCAGTTGGTTAAGCGACTGCCTTTGGCTCAGGTCATGATCCTGGAGTCCCGGGATCGAGCCCCGCATCGGGCTCCCTGCTCGGCGGGGAGTCTGCTTCTCCCTCTGACCCTCCCCTGTCTCATGCTCTCTCTCTCTATCTCATTCTCTCTCTCAGGTGAATAAATAAAATCTTTAAAAAAAAAAAAAAAGACTGTGGCTAACTAAAACTCCTGGGTGTTTTTCAGATGAACTGCTTACCATCTTGCACTTGTAAAATTGATTTTTGAATTCAAATGTTAGACCTGTAAGTTGATTCTTTTTTCAAAAAGGCCCTCATTTCAACATCATCTGGAGACCCCACTGGCAACCCAAACACATAGTAGCTTCAGAAATCAATGCCCAGTACTTACTTTAAATCCTCATTTGAACAAAGCGTGTACGATAACATCTACAAGTTTTAGATGACATAAGCTGCCAAATCGATGGGGTAAACCATACACACACACACATGCTTTAAATTGTTAAATGACCAAAAAGGGGTTGATGAGTTTCAGCCTATAGCAACTTGAAGAGACATGTTAAGACTATATTTCAGTTCATGGCCTATGATTTTCTTAAATAAGATTTCTTAACATCAGGCAATGGAGAAAAGGCCTGTGGTAGATGTATGAAGGTATAAATAACAAGGGATAACACATTCCTGCTGAAAAATGAATTTCATTAACTTTAACAAAAAGTAAAGAATAATCTGTTTTCAAGAATGCATATATCTTTTAAAGCACATCGAAGTTGCCACAAAGTCTCTGTTTCATCTTGAGGACTTTTATGTCAGTAAATGGTTGTCCCCTAAACTGATAGAACATAGAACAAAGGTGAATCCATTATGGCAAATCCATTACATTTGCAAATTGAGCACTATTATTTTTTGGGTGGGGGAGGCCTTCAGTAACTTTGTGTTTTGAATCGTGTCTCTGTAGGAGTTTCAGGTTTATTTCTTCAGCTGTTCCTTGTTGAATGTTTTATAGATCACTCTGGTTGGGATTTGTTCACTTGGAAGGGAAAGTCACTGTCCCCTTGACCTGTTATGCCTCCTTCTTCAATGTGGATGAAGTTCCTTTTATGGACGCTTTACTTTGCTGTTGTTTTTGGGGGGGAAATGTCTTTTAGGCTTTTTTCCAAGTGGAATCATCTTTGATGCTAATATTCACAATCTGAGTTGTATCAAGAATGAAACTGAGAATGCCAGCCACTTTTGAAGACGTATGTCCTTACACCAGGTCATGTGTCCCCCTGTAGCAGCAGGTGGTTCTTTGTGACAGTGCGTCATTTCACCTCATTTTGAGATTTCCAGTAGTATGAGGGAGTAATCCCTTTATCAAAGGAACTCATCAGATTTTAATCCGACTGCCTATTACATTGACTGTTACATGGTTCTTTACTATTTATATGCTTTTATTATTTCCAGTTTAACTTTTGTTCCTAGTGTCTATGTTAAAAAGTGCAGGCAGTAACTCTAACAAAGATCTTTTAACTTTTTTTAAAGCCAGTATCATTGGCTTTCAGATTTTGGGGTGCTTGAGAGTTGCCGTGGGGGGGGAGTTTGTTAAAATTCAGATTCCGAGGCCTACCCCAGATTTTAAGGTCTTAGTCCTAAGAACACACATTATTACAAGTGAACTCTGGTGATTCTAATAAAGGTGGTATTCCACCAAACGGACATAGTTGGACTTAGTGTGTATTTCCATGACAGAAACATAGGTCAGATGGATTTTTAGAGATATTATACATTGGAGGTTGTACATTACCTCCTTTTTCTTGTTTTGTTGTTGTTGTTTTAATATAGAAGCCTGCTTTCTGTCTTTGGACATATACTACCTGCATTTAAAATAGACATTGGTGAAACCTTTGTTCATGTTAATGATTGATCAGAACATATCTATATACACTATTATTACTACATTTTGTTTGTTTTTAAATATCTTGATATTTATTTCATCAGATGCTCAAGTAAGGAGACTAGTAAATTCTAGTGTAAATGTGAATAAATAGACTAAGATTCTGCACTTACCTGGTTAAAAAAAAATTATGGCAAAGAAAATGGTTCAGAAGTTCTACCTCCAGTTAATTCTTAGTGCTGAAATCTCCTCCTTTCTGGCTGCTTCATTCACTTGCTGATATTATGGTTTAACTAAAGGTATTTCTGTCAGGAGGGGAAGCACCGATATATTGCATTTGATTTTCCTCTGACATCAACTGGCCTTCCTGATGTTCTCCTTTCTTTGGCATTTGACTTTATTTAGCAGATTGTTGAATTACATTTTATTTTTTTTAAGGATTTTATTTGTTTGAGAGAGAGAGAGTGAGGGAGAGAGAGAGAGCCCTGCACGAATGGGGGCAGGGAGAGGGAGAAGTGGACTCCCCACTGAGCAGGGAGCCGGATGTGGGGCTCGATCCCAGGACCCCTGAGATCATGACCTGAGCCAAACACAGACGCTCAACCAACTGAGCCACCCAGGCGCCCCTTGAATTACATTTTAAAACCCTACGAAGAAGGGCCAGTTCATCATTACTTTTGTCTTTTATTTCAGAAATTCACCTTAAATTAACTACTCTGGATTAGCAGGCATTATGAATTTAAGAAAGTGTTGATATGGAAATTTTCAGAGCCTGGCATGTCTTTGTGTTCTGTACGTTTATTCAACAAATACTTGTTTTCTGGCATGTGCAAGGAAGTCAGTGTACATTGTCTTGGAAAATGTCAGTGCCCAGCTAACACTTACTAGTTGTGGTGGTGGGGAAAATAGTCACAATCCGTGGGAATCATTTAAATTATAAGTATTTCTGTGTAGAATCTTTGTGGTTTTCAAGGCCAACAAGAGTGGGCCACCTTAATGAAATGATCAGAGAAAAATCTCAACAGCGCTGAATATTTGTTCTCCTAATTCCTTTGTGAAATTGAATGCTGCAGATTATCACATTATGCGTCTATGTAATTATTCCTTCAATTCAGTCACTTAGATCTGCAGTGGCATCTTTTGTTGACTTGTCATCTATTCTGTTGATGCTGAAGACATTTAGTAAAGCATCTCGTTGCATTTTATGTTGTAGGAAAATGGTCCCTTATGAGTTAACCTCACACTAACTACTCAAACTGATAAAGCTCTAGTACAGTATTGTCACTCCACTAATAGTTAGCAAATTAGCAGATAGCCTGAATTCTCAGTCCATATTAGTGCCCCATTGTCAGAGGTTTGGTAGTCTTGCACTTAAATGTCCTAATTGTTTAACGCATCTCAAATAATAATTGTAATTTATCATTTTCCAGGCAGCCGTTTAAATAAACTAGGCAATTAAGAATAGATGTACCTGGGCGCCTGGGTGGCTCAGTCGTTAAGCGTCTGCCTTCAGCTCAGGTCATGATCCCAGGGTCCTGGGATCGAGCCCCGCATCGGGCTCCCTGCTCTTCCAGAAGCCTGCTTCTCCGTCTCCCACTCCCCCTGCTTGTGTTCCTGCTCTTGCTGTCTCTCGCTGTCAAATAAATAAAATCTTTAAAAAAAAAAAAAAAGAACAGATGTACCCTTTGTTTTGCTGGTTATTCATATATGATGTCTAGTGGGTTCAACGTGGACATTTCATCAGTGCTATATTGAAATTTGTGAGGATCACCTTACTTTTGGCATTCAGGTTGAATGTGTTACATTTGCATGGCCTTTTCTACTTCTTCAGAAATTTAATAAATTTTATTTAGCTGCTGCAAGCTGAGTCAAGTAGGACAAGGGGGTGCAGTGGAGGTGCATGGTGGGGGACATTTCTATTTTCACATAATGAAACTGAGTTCACAGAGGTGAAGTGATTCACTTAGAAGCATAAGATTAATAAGTGGCTGAATGGGGTCTGGATATTGTCTTCTGATTTCTGTCCATTATACAGTCCTTCCCCTCTAGCCCATGAGGTCAGTTCTTCTCACAAAGGCTTGTTCTGATGAGGCATTTCATGTACCGTCAACTTCCCATCCCCTACTTGCCAATACTCTGTTGCTTGTTTGGTGTTTTAAAATTCCAGTTGCCGGTACCAGTTCATTTTACCATTCTTTCTTTCCCGAGAAAGATCACAAAACCTTGCTCAGTTTCCTTGAGGTATTAGTAAGTGCACCCAGAGTTCTACCTTTTTTCTGCCATTTTGGACTCAACATTCTACCCCGAATACTCTTATGCCATGAATGTTTACTACTTAAGAAAACGCAATTCATTTCTATGGAAGATGATAGAAGACAAGTGTAGCCCTCGGGGAACAGCATCTTGGTTTTGCCAGACCCAGTGGCCAGCGGTTAATTGGACATAGATAGAGAGATGATTCTCTTGTTTGCCCCAGATTACTTGTTAAGTGAAGACCTGGTAGATGAGAACATGAGAGAGAACCAGAACCAGAAGACTGCATACAAGCAAGAGATCTCATGATTCAGTAGAGATAATAGATTTTTTTAATTTATCAAGTGACTGTATGCACCAGGTACTTAATAAAATGGCCTGGCAAAAACAGTAATCCAGTGTTGTAGGTAAGGAAATTCAGATGTAAGCAGTTTTAACATGATTTACCCAGGGCATACCATTAGCAAGTGGTGGTACCAAGAATTGACCCCAGGTCTGTGTGATTTCTATTCCTGTGCTCTTCCTGATATGCCATGCTGTCTCCATAGGGTGTGCCTGAAAATTCAGATCGGTGAGGGACCAGATCTGCCTGGTCATCAGGGATGACTTCATGGAGAGGCAACTGAGCTACACTTTGGAGAGTGGAAGTTTAGATAGAGGAGGAGAGATGGATAAAGGAGTATGTGTGTGAGATCAGATTGACCTGGGGGGAAGATTTTTATTGGCGATTACTTCCCAAAATTGTAGACTGACGGGACCAAGTCTTGAAGGCCCTCAAGTGCCAGAGGGAGGGATTGAGTTGGCTGATGATTTGGGAGTCTTCTAGAGCTGGGAAGGAGAATTAGGCTATTAGGAATTCTGCAGAGGACATTATGGATGAAGCTGAGTCTAAAGGCTGTAAACAGTGGGTGAATCATGTTTCGTGTGGAGTAAGTTATGTAATAGACATCATGGTGGTCTTCCCCCCAAGAGTCCTTCCTCAGTTACTCTTTGGGTATCTACTCCTGGCAACCCCACACAGTTCAAAGCTTTAGGAGACGCTTAATCCGCCTCTGGTTCTAGGGAAGAGGCACCATAGTCCTCTTCCTCTGCCCACGGTGGAATGTTTGAACAGTGAGCTCAAGTTTAAGGAAGGATATATTGTTCCCTCTCAACTTGTGTCTAGATCTTTTGCCCCCCACTTTCCTCCCACCCCCCCCCCTTCCCTTTCCCTCCATGGTTCTCACCCTCCCTGGATGGAGACAAGGAAGCAGATAATGTCAAGAGCTCCTGTTAGTCATCCCGTTCCTGGCAGAGTGGAGAGAAGGGAAGATGCAGTTACTGAACAGCTGAATTAATATGATCCAGAGCTTTTCCTATTCCTGGGCTTCTGGTCACGTTAGCTGATAAGCTCCATCGATAGTGTAAGTCAGCATGAGATGAGGTTTCTGTTATGGGCAGTGAGTTACACCCTAGCTGATAGTGGGTGCTGCTGAAGGTCTCAGTCAGGATGGGCGCACAGACTTCGTAACTTTGGGGGAATGAGAAGCTGGTCTATGTGGTGATGGCCAGAAAGGGGAAATATCAAGGTACGGAAATGAAAGGTGTTGCTTTGAAAAAGGGTCTGTGCTTTTCGCCATGAGCCTGAGATAGTGGTCATCGCTCTGAGGTGGGGACTGCGTCATTTATTTATCCAGTACCCTCAGTGCCTAGCGCAATGCCTGACAAATCTTTCCCAGAACACTAGTTGGTAGATTAAATGAATGAATGTGTATGAACAACAGTTTGGCGATTTACTGAAAAATAGGGAATGAGGTCAAGGAGAGTATCCTCTATTACAGGAAATAAAATGGAAATTAGAAGAAAAATGAAGTACTTAGTAACTTAGAAAGGTGGAAATGGGATGATAGTTTGTGAATTGGTGTAAAGTAAAAGGAAATTGTAAGTAGGCCGTAGGATCACACTGTTTTAGGCTACACAAGACTGCTTTGGGAATAATTTCTTCTTTCTCCTTAATTTTTTTCTCTCTCTAAATGGACTAATTTTTTCTAAATGTCTTCCAAAATATTTTGATTTTCTTGTAAGAATATATTGTAAGATAGAGCAGAAAGAAAAATTAAGGGCTTTTTCTAGGTCAGATCTTAATAGAAAATCACCATGGCAGTGAGAGATGTTGCTATGGGAAGATTTTATCAAAGTGTTCCTGTCACTTGCTGAGGTGGGAAGTGAGGTGTTGTCATCAAAAACCCACAGTGTGCTTGCATAGAGGCCTTGCTATGATCATTTTTACTCCTGTGGCCTCTTTTCTTACAAAGTAGGGATGCAAAAGCTGTTCAGTGTTAGATTTTTAAAAATTGACAGAAAATTCACTATCTGAGTTTTTTTTTTTTTTTTCCTTTAGTCTGTTCAGGATGCAGTAAGAGAATACCATAGACTGAATGACTCATAAACAACAGAAATTTATTTCTCACTGTTCTGGAGGCTGGGGAAGCCCCAGGGTGGCTGATCAGCCTGTGAGTGAGGGCCAACTTCCTGGTTCATAGATAACTGTCTTATCCACTCTGTTCTCAAATGGTGGAGGGGTGAAGGAACTCACCTTTCCCCGCCTCCCTTTTTTTTTTTAAGTATGAGGACAGGGATCCCCTCATGAGGGCTCCACCCTCATGACCTAATCACCTCCTAAAAGCCCCACCTCCAAATGCCATATATCAGGGAATAGGTTTCAACATACGAATTTTGGGTGGCCACAAATATTCAGTTGACAGCAAATTTCTAACAGAAAAGATAAATTTTTGTATTTTTGAAAAAAAATGTTGATTATACATTAGTAGGTTTGTGAAAGGGGCAGAAGAAACTTGTAATTATCACTGTCAAATACTGTAGAACTTAGAGTATCTTATTTGAGCTATTTTGTGTAGGTCACTCCGTCAACAAATTAGGTGGTATTTTATTAGTCCAAAATGACATTTCCTATCTGAGAATTTGGGAACTGTTTTTTGTTTTGTTTTGTTTTTGGTTATATGTCTGGTTAGCTGAAGAAATGGTGTAAAGAGCTGTTTTTTTAAAAAAAGATTCCATTGAATGGATGAATGTGGGTGCCAATATATGTGTCTGATGGTAAATTTTTAATTAACTCTTAATTAATTAATTAACTCATTGAAATTTGGGATTACTGAAGTCTCAGCTTCCTAAGGAAATTTAGTTCTTTCACTGTTCTGGAGAAGTTCTTGCTCTCACATTCGAATTCCACTTTGGAAAGTATTGGTAGGAATAGAGCTCTCTGCGCCCCAGAGGAGGTAACACAATTTTAGACTTCAGTCACTGGGGACAGAGCCCAAATCCTCTCCAACAGGGCTCCCTGGAAGAGGCCTGCTCAGCTGCTATGCTCACATCTTGAAGCTCTCTGTCATCTCATTACTTTGGCCCATTAATTCTGCCTTAGAGACCTTAGGTAGGCGTGGTGTGATTACTTCACAGGTGTCCTAGTTGGGTGGGTATAGACTCATGTCCATTAGAGCACTAGTTTTCAAAGTGTTATGACAGGAAACATTGTCACAAATACATTTCACATCATGATTCTCTATTAGCGTGTGTGTGTGTGTGTGTGTGCATGTAGGTGGGGGTGTAGATATACACACCACACATCTATATGTCACAAGACAATATACTTAGCACTGACGGCAATGTACTCCAGTTTCCATTTCATTCCATTCCAGGTGATACTAATAATCTTTTGTTATATCTGCACTTTGAAAAGCATTCCTTTTGCCCTGCATTCTAAGGTAGAGGAAGTACTCAGCCTCAGAGACTTCTGTCTCTTTTCCAGTAGAAATGGACCTCTGATGACTAGCTATGATGTATCTACCCATGCCCATGGTCCCTCTGTTAGTGTTAATACAATTCCAAAATGTTCATGACGCTTCTAACTGATTTTTATTTATTAGACACTGCGTACTGGATATGAAAATGTTTTTTGTGTGTGAATTAGCACCTCTTTGCCTCACTGTCATCTGTTAGGTGTGAGCACTATGATTGTATATCATCTATTTTATAAATGAAAAGAGAGGTTCATTATTCTGCTGAAGAAGTAGCAGAGCACAGGGACACTGTGCTTAATGTTGCATTATTCCAAAAATTCTGCTTTTTGACCTAATAACACTTTCCTTATGAAGTTCTAAAGGTCCTAAAAATGGGTAATAAGAAAGTTATGTAAATTATGACCGCTGACCATATAGAATCATCATTAAGTTTTCATAGTTAATACTTTGTATTTTCCAAGTTGTGGCAGAACTAACTGATACCCACCTGTTTTACAAATTATAGGCTGGACTCAGAGAAAAATAAAGTCTTGATATATTATCTTCGGTTTATGTTATCAAAGACATCAAGGCCAACTTCTATTATGTATTATTTTTCTTTCATTTCTTTTTATAGTTACCACAATTAAAGTGTATTTGCTTAAGTTTAAGTAGATAGTTTTTTATATGCAGGTAGTTAGGTTTTCTTTATGAGCTTAAAATCTTTACAGCTATGATTTCAAAGTATTAAAGTGAAGGAAGTAAATTCGTTCTAAGAGAAAATAGCTTCACATTAGGAATATGTCAGTCTTGGACTTATTGATATTTTGAAAGACAAATTATAATTTTCAGGGGAGTAGCTGTTAACCGGATCACAAAATGGCAATTCTAATGCCTGTTTGCAGGTAAAAGGGACAACAATCACATAATATATGATGCCTAGTTGTTCGGAGTGGGATAGGGTATGTCTGAAACCTGTATGTAAATGTCTGATGTCATTAGAGAATATGGGCGTGACCCATCCAGTGTGGGCTGCATGTGAAATTAATTTACAAATTTACTTTCAAATATAAGAAAACAGCAATTCAGATAGGCTTTGATTTGTACCACTGATATATCTGAACTGAATAAATAGGGTGTGTGTTGAATGTGTGGCAACACTCAATCTATTTATTGTGTGTTTTTGTCCTTCCATGGGAGGCAGCCTCATTAATAATGGGGGTAATGCTAAACCCATTCTTCAGTTAGCTCCTTAATTCATGAATGCCATTGAGACATATTAAAATAACCCTTTGGAGGGCGCCTGGGTGGCTCAGTTGGTTAAGCGACTGCCTTCAGCTCAGGTCATGATCCTGGAGTCCCTGGATCGAGTCCCGCATCGGGCTCTCTGCTCGGCAGGGAGTCTGCTTCGTCCTCTGACCCTATCCCTTCTCATGTGTTCTCTCTCTCTCATTCTCTCTCTCTCAAATAAATAAATAAAATCTTTAAAAAATAAAAAAATAAAAAATAAATAAATAAAATAAAATAACCCTTTGGATATTATAGTTTAGCAGTCAAGGTTCTTTGGAGGGTAGCCAAATATATGAGAAATAAATATATATACATCTAATATTTTAGGCACACACTTATTATATTGTACACATAGAGTTCTTGAAGCGTAATCCATGAAATAATATAAGTGATGAGATTATGAGACTTCATTACCATTTTAAAAGTTTTTGAGAACCTTATTATATATTCTGATGTGGCCTATTAACTCACTTCTTTTAAAAAAATCCTCTTTAATTTTATATTTGGTTACGGAAAAACCAAAGAAAAAACTGATAAGAAATTTCATGATAACATTTTTAAAGTATATCAGAAGTGTAATAATGAGTTGCATAAGCTCCATTTAGTTGTTATTGGTTAGTTAGTTGTTAGTATACAGTTTGGGAATTGTATACTGGAATTGTATAGTGGAAACCTTACTGTTTCACTATTTCCTTTAGTTGTGTGTCCTGGGAGCATTAGAGGTGTCCCAGGATGACATCTAACTAGTCATCAGTCATTTCTTTATTTTCTCACTCATTATCTAAAATATTTGTTACTGAGCATTCTTTTAGGATTGTAAGTTATTGAGTAATAGTTTAGCTTGGCAAAATATTTGTGCACCATCCTCTTTGGCCAGCATCACGATATACTTTGATGCCTAAGCATATAGAGCTTTGCAATATATTACCCATACAATTAGCTGAGTTCATGTGTGTATATGAAATGAAAGAGGAAATGTTACACATTTTTGTTCCTTTCTGAAATAATTTTCTGATTGCATGTGTACTGAAATAGCCTTGAAGGACTTGTATGCATTAGGGCAGCACTACCTCCAACCATAATTAAACCCCACTTTTTTTTTTAGATCTAGTTCTATCGACATATAATTGTAGTAAATTTTCTTCTCTTGGCATGACTTAAATTACTGTATCATAATCAGTCTTTGTGCTCTGTTAATATATTATTTTTCTTATTAAAAAGAGGAATGAGCATTATTTTGATAAGGCTAAATAAAATCTTAAATGTATTTTTGAATATATGTGGAATACTTGTTGACCATTGTTCAGGAAAAAGTATTTTTCCTTTACCTTAGGGCCTTGCTTTGTTGGTTGCTTCCCAAATTTCAGATAGGGCTATAATAACCTGTCACTATGGCTACCAGAATTTAAATTTGCTGTTATTAGGGGAAGCTTATAAATTCCCAAGCCACTCAAAAGTTGAATCCATCAACTAAATCCATAACTGCTCCTCTGGGAACTGGGGGAAAGCCCTGTAGATTTTAGTATTATTTCCTCCATATTAGTGTGGTGGATTTGGATGACTTGACAATTTTTTTTTCTATACAAAAGAAGATGATTTAATAAGTAACAATACTTACCTTTTTTTTTTTTTTTTTAATAATACAGTTCCTCTTCGAGCTCTCTCTCTCTCATACTGCTGCTGGAATTCTTTATACAAGGCAGGTATTTTGTCTGTTCTCTGCCCAAGGACTCACGATGGGCCTCATGGGCTCACAGTGCCTTGAGAAAGTCCAGCCACTTGGGCTTAGTGTGGAAGGCCCTTTCTTGCAGGGTCTGGCCCTGGAGCATGCCTCTGCAGTTTCTTTGCCCTTTAGCCCTTGTGGATATTCTCAGCTCATTTGTGGAACTATTATTTATTTATTTTTTAAAGATTTATTTATTTATTTATTTGAGAGAGGGGAGATGCAGGCTCTCCACTGAGCAGGGAGCCCAATGCGGGGCTCGATCCCAGGATCCCGGGATCATGACTTGAATGGAAGGCAGATACTTAACCATCTGAGGCACCCAGGCGCCCCATGTGGAAATAATTAATGGGTCTGGCTGCCCTATTTGGTCACATTGCCATATCTTTGCTTGTGCTGATCTGCCTCTCCAGAACCTACTAGCCCCTCTGTTCACCTTTCAATTCTAGAAAGTCTCTTTTCCATACTCACCTTGCAGTTCTGTTAGGATGACCTCTCTTATTCACATCTCCATCTCCTGTGCCAAGCACAGCACACTCAATAATGTTTGAAATTAGTGATGGCTATCACTCACTCATTCTCTTTCTTTCAGAGATTAGAAAATTGGAGAGATTTACCCAATCTTAAGATTTTTTTCAAAGGTAATTATCTGTAGGCAAGAGATTGGAAACCCCTTGACTGTGTTTTATATTTATGTAAATGTACCAAGTTTGCTGAGTTCCAATACTCTTAGGGGCTTTAGATGTGTTATTTAGCTTAATTATCATAACATCCAGTTGGGATATATTTTATACATATTTCAAAGGGATTGAGTAAACAGATTTAGAAAATCTAGAGAATTTGCAGAAGCACCCAGTTATTTATTAATATATGGAAGATTCCATGTTTTTTCCAAAGGCTCCCAGTCATCTACTACTGTGTTTTGAAGAAATGATTCATTTTGATTTTTTAAAGTTTATTATATAATCATATAACCTCCCCCAATTATTCTATTTAAGTTTAATTTCATATTCACATTTGAGAACAATATATAATTGAAAAAGTAGTTATGAATTTCTGAGGTCCATTTTTCTCAGGATGATGACAATATCCAAAATAAAAATATTTGACCACTTTTAAAAGCATAGGCATCTGGGTTTTTCCTCTAGAATAACAATATATGACCTTTTAACAATGTCTTTTTATTAAATGTGAACCATCATTGTGTCAGTCTGAGCAGTTCCAAGAGTTAGACAATGCAGTTTACCATGAACTCAATCATTTCCTATAAAGATACTATACTTAGGGGCACCTGGCTGGCTCAGTCAGTGAAGCATGCAACTCTTGATCTTGGGGTTGTGAGTTCAAGCCCCATGTTGGGTATAGAGATGACTTAAAAATAAAATCTAAAAAAAAAAAAAGATACTATACTTAAGTATACTTAAGGTAAGCTTTCAGTTTTCCTATTTTCAGTGCAAAATTAAGGAAAATGTTTAAATTATCTTTCATATTTTCCACACCCCTAAATATTTCTTAAATGTAAATGCATATATTTTGTAATCAGGAGCTGTGAGCTCTAGTCATAAACAATATTCAAGATTTCACCCCTTCTGTTAACTTCAGTTTCCTGAGGATAAGGATAGTTCCTATTTACATGCCTGTTAGGGTAAGTAAATAAGTTAATACCTATAAAGTGCTTAGAACAATGCCCACCACATAGGGAATGCTAAATAAATATTCATGGTGATAATTTAGCATTTTTTTCTTCCACCCCTTCCTTTTACACATGAAGTTTTCAGAAACTGAGTCAATTAATGGTTACTTTTAATAAATTAATATATTAGGGTAAATAAGTCCATTTTTATAAAGCAAGCATTTGGGTTCACTTCCTCCTTACTGCCCCTTCGCAGTGTATTTCTACTTAATCTTGGCCCACTTTTTTTTTTTTTAAGGATTATTTATTTATTTATTTATTTGACAGACAGACACAGCGAGAGAGGGAACACAAGCAGGGGGAGTGGGAGAGAGAGAAGCAGGCTTCCCGTGGAGCAAGGAGCCGGATGATTCGGGACTCGATCCCAGGACCCTGGGACCATGACCCGAGTCGAAGCCAGACCCTTAAAGACTGAGGCACCCAGGCGCCCCAATCTTGACCCGCTTTTTAAGAAGAAAATGAATTTAAATACCTTCTTTGAGTCTTACTCCCTTCCACCTTCTGTCTTCTTTGGAATCACTGCTTGTAGATAATAGCTTTTGCATTCAGTGTATTAATTGAGCAGCAGAGATACTTTTTTCATTCTAGGTACTTTGTAAATATTGGTTAAATGAATCAATGGCTGAACAGTAATGTACTGGGTTTCTGGCTTCTTGACCTTCAGAGGAAGGAACTTGAAGAGTTTTCTCGTATGTGATATACTGAAACATAAATATTAAAGTAGAAGTCTCTTTCCTCCTCTTCTCCAGCTAAAATGTCCTTAATATTTGTGTAACAACTCTGACATTCTCCAGATAAAGTGGACATAAAGGTGTTAGAATCTAAGCCCTAGGCAGTTTTTAAAATAACTAATATTTGTCTCTAATGCTGTTTTCAAATAATTTTCTTAAAACTTTAGAACCAACCCAGTGAGTAAGCAGTGTCTGCTCTGTAATACAGAAGCTCAGAGGCATAGCAACTTGCCTAAGATACTGTACTGTGTAGCCCTTTGGAAGCTAAACCAAGATTTGGACTGCATTCAAGTTTGGATTCAGTCTCTGGGCTGGTCCCCCTGCCACCCCCCACCCCCAACTACAACCAATTACTTTATTTCGTTAAGTGAGTCATTCTTGAATCATTATTAGTCAGTGAGGTTGAAAAGACAAGAAATAGCGGAGAGATTAATGTAGTGATTTAGTACTAAATTATTGCCATCCTCTCTTTTAAATACCAAAATATTGGAGTAGTAACGGTAGAGTAAGAATAATGGGTAAATGTGGTAGTACGTCAGAGTACTTAACCCTTTGAATTTGGAAGGAAGGTGGAAAGGCTTTCTGGAAATAACTCCCTTGGCTGATGTTTAGAAAAACACTTACTGTTTTAAAATTGAGAACTTTTTGAAAGTGTAAAGATGAATGCTAACAAAATTTGGAAGCACGTGGTTGGCCCGTGTTCTGAAAACCAGGATAAAGGGGCATGGTTTCTCTTTTTCTGAGATTAAAGCCTCCTGTAAATTTTGGCAGCAATATTTTATTGTAATAAGATCAGTTTGCAGCATATTCAGGCTTATTTTGAATGAAAATTGAGTTTGACTAAAGAAAATCATGTTCTTCCAAATGAAAATGAACAGATGTACAAAACGAACCTTAACATTCATCTCGGATTTGCCCCTCCCTGCGTGCACCATTTTACAGTAATAGTGAAAGTGACGAGGTGCGGGGAGCTGCTGCATAGAGTTAAAAAGGTCACTACGGACATCTTTTGGGGGCTTCAAGGGAACAACTGTTTCTGTTTGGAAATATGAAAATGAAAATATGAAATATGAAAAGAAAATATTCCTCTTTTAAAAGTCATTTTACCTTTAAGTTACTGTTACATCATTTTTAAAACCAAGAAATCTTTGAATTTAACACAATTTTTATCTCCCCGCCTGTCCTCCAACTGAATGCTGTCTGTTATTTTAATCATGTTAATCTACTACTTAGTATAAAATGCTGCTCTGTGGCTGCCCAAATACAAAAGTGCTTTGTGCTCTTCCTTGTTCAGTGAACCAGCCTTCACATCGTGCACGGTCCTGCAAACAGTTAGGGGTTTAATCCAAGCTGATCAATACATTTAGAACCCTTTATTTAGTGAGATCAGTACAGTGTAATGAAGTCTGTGTTCCAGTTCCCTTCTAAGCATCACTGTCAGGCTAGGAAGGTGTCTGTTTTCCTGTTCCAAAGCACAATCAGCATTATGTTTGAGGGTTTTTTCCCCTTATTACCCAGGATGGAGCAACACTTTGGATCCCCCTCCAGACAGGATCCCCAAAGCTCATTCCCCCGGTCTGTCCTAAGACATGTCCATCCTCTAGAATAATGAAGAAGGAGTGAAGAGAAACCATGAGATTCCAGAAAGAAAAATTGAGTATCAGCAAAATACTGTTTTAGTTAGTATCTATGACTTAATCACGTAAGATGATTGCTGCTAAATGGTTTTGAATAAAATCCTTCGTTTTATGAAAGTATGCCCACAGGTTAGCAGCGTGATTGTGGAAAGTATATGGATTATCATAGCACTGGAGAGGTAATCTGTCAACTGTAATTTTAACATAGATTCATTTATATGCAACATGAATAAAACAAATTGGAATCTATTGTACTTGCTTTCTGGGTTTTTATGCTTTGTTCAGGATTTGCTCTTAGTGAGACTTTTTAGCAGCTTTCATCTGAGCTTTAAAAATCTCTATGTATTTGGAGGAGTGTTTTTAGAGTATTTGGGATATCAGTTTTCTAACACTTGCGTTGAGTTAGACAGAACTGAGATGTGAAAATTGATCCCTTATATAAGGTGCTAAAGCACAGTTTGTCACCTTGTTGGCTCTCGTATCTTCATGTGTTTTTCATGAACTTTCATCATAACCCAGAAATGTCCTCAGATTGTTTTTCCTGGAAAAATCCTATCTCAATAGAGGTTGTCCTATTTATTAGAAATTGCTTATTTTTAATAGAATATAGTTAAATCATTAACATGAGGCCCATTGAAGAATGTCTGTTTTTTAGTTTCCATTTAAGGGTTGTAAGACGATGTTTATATTCTTAGGCAAGAATGAAGTGCATGACTTCTGGTGTGCTAAAAGGATTGTGTTTAAGAAAGTTTGGAGGGAAAAAAAGAAGAAAAAAGTTTGGAGAAATCTCCTTATAATGTGTTGATTTAAAAATTACTTCTTAGTGTCTTATAATTAGAAATCTTAACACTAATAATTTTTAGTTAACCATATTTATAAGGTGAAAGACTAGAATTCTAGACTTGGAAGGAATTTGGCAAATGGCCTAGGCCCCCTTCCTTCCATGGAGTGCGTTAATTAAAAAATAATAAAAGACAGCTTAGCTAACTGAATTTATGATGACTTTGCTAATAGAGTAATATCAGAGTGTTAAAATACTCTCCATAATAAGAGGCAGTGTAAAAATGAATAGGAAATTTTAAAAAGTACTTGGAGAAAAGGCAACATCTTTGAGTACCTGCTGTGTAAAAACACCATAGTGCAAATCTAATTAGACAGTTACGTGTTCTGTGAGCTTTCTATCAAATCGTGGCGCTGAGGATGAATACAGAGAGTTGAAGTTTTAGGGATCCCTGAAGGAGTGATTACTTGTGTCTGTGGTGGAGATTAGGAAAGCTTCCTGGAGACATGGCAGTTGGGCTTGGCCTTAAAACTTAGGCATGAATTAGGGGCACCTGAGCGGCTCAGTGGTTAAGCGTCTGCCTTCAGCTCAGGTCATGATCCCAGAGTCCTGGGATCGAGCCCCTCATTGGGCTCCCTGCTCGGCGGGAAACCTGCTTCTCCCTCTCCCATTCCCCCTGCTTGTGTTCCCTCTCTCATTGTGTCTCTCTCTGTCAAATGAATAAATAAAATCTTAAAAAAAAATCCAAAAAACTTAGGCATGAATTAGATGAAACCAACTGGGATTTTCTGTTTGGCATTTGTTGGGCATGAGGCACCAAGAGGAGAAGGGAGCTTAAGACTTTCAAGATCTAGAAGAAACTCAAAGAACATTGATAGTGTTACCTGAAATAAGGAAGCACCAAGACTAAAGATCAAGAGTGATAAAGGAAGACCATCCTCCTCTCTTGACATCTTGAGTTATAGCTCTGCTGAGCAAAGTGTGTACAATTCCTGCCCTCCCTCATCGACACACCTCTGTACATTATCGCTCTTTCCCACTCTGTCCTGCTAATTCCTCTGCTTGGGATTTTTATAAAACCCAGGTCAAGTGTTGAAGCTTTGTGTACTACCATGGGGATAAGTGCTCTCATTCCCCCAGTCCAACACTTTTTGGTTGACCGCACTAATGTGAGTGTGGTTCTATTTTATGGCACTCTAGTGACCTTGTTTTTCTTGCTAACCCTAATCCTGGCACACAGAAAATACTCAGATTTCTGTTGGATTAATGAAAAAGGATAAAGAATTCAGATTGTTGGAAAGGTAACTAGGGGGAGGACATCCAGCAGCTGTGGCTTGGGTTTACTAGAATTGGGGAAGAGGTTCGAGAATCTAATCTATAGTTAGAGTTGGCCTTTTGAGACTGGAATCTAGAGAAAAGAAAAGAATGTGGAAGACTGAATCATGGGACCCAAATGTGGAGCTGAAGGAGGTTAAAGGGAAATCAGTACAACCTAAGTTAAGGACAAGGAAAATCTCAAGAATTAAGGAATGACCGAAGAGTTGAAATACTGCAGGGAAGCCAAGAAAAATGAGACATAATGAAAAGGTTGCATCTGGTGAAGGGTCAGTCTTTGAGGCCCCTGAGAATAGTTTAAATAGAGTGGTTAAGATGAAAATATGTGTTTCTTTAAGAAAACATCCACATGTTTTCATATGTCATTTGTAATGATGTGCTGGACAATTTAGTTTATTTAGGTGTTTTCTATTGACCCTTCACCCCTGAGTGACCAGAAGGCTGATGATTTCTTGTGGTCGTTTTTAGCTGATTGAAAGCTGGCTATTGAGTAAAACATAATTCTAAGTACTGGATACTTAGGTGAAACTGCACAGAATAACATTAGTGTTTCACTGTGGTTTCCATGGGTTTCTCTATTTGTCCTTGACTTGTGATGAGCCTGTTAGCTATCAGGTGACACAATGCCTGTGGGGACAGTTGGATTCCATGAGTAAAAGTTTACACTTGTGGCCAAAGGGGCTTTCTCTTGAGAAGGGCTGAAACCCTTGATAAACAATTTTAATTTTCTAATCAGGAAACTGTTCTCATAGGAAATAACAACAATACAACTTCTTTTTTTTTTTTTTTAAGATTTTATTTATTTGACAGGGAGAGACACAGAGAGGGAACACAAGCAGGGGGAGTGGAAGAGGGAGAAGCAGGTTTCCCGCCAAACAGGGAGCCCGATGCGGGACTTGATCTCAGGACTCCGGGATCATGACCTGAGCTGAAGGCAGACGCTTAACGACTGAGCCACCCAGGCGCCCCAGCAAGACAACTTCTTGATAGTCTGGGTGATATCTGTGTCCAGGATGACCAGTGTATGTTGTGTCTGAATATTTCTTCAATACTGTTCTTTCACTCTTAGGTTACAATTTAGGACAGGATAGATGAGGTCGATGAAGTACCATAGGTTTTCTGTCCGGCTTGGGCATAAATCATGCCTTCCTTTTATATCTATCTCTTTTATATTACTGCTCATCTATCTTCTTTATTATGGTCATGTCTCATCTTCTAAATACACACAGCCCGTCTAGCCATGTACTATTGGATGAAATATCAATTTTGGTCATAAACAGGCATATATTTGTTTTATGTCAAGGACTATGTAATAGCAAAACTTTGGGGGGAAACTACGTGATGCATACGACTTACATATCAAAATCTGTATCTTTTCTGTTATTGAATAGTCTGTAATTTCTTTGCTCAAATTTTCAGTTAGCCATATTTTAAAGTCTCCGGGGCAGACGAATGCATTAAGGGGGAAGGAGTTTAAGAAATGTGTTGGGCCTTTGATATGGCCCAGATATGGCATCTGAAAATGATTGGGACCTCTACACACACATACTACAGACATATGTGTGTCTCTGTCCATTGTTCCAATCGTGTGTGTGTGTGCCTATGTGTGTGTGAGAGAGATTATTTAGCCAGAGTACTTAGGAATAATTAAAAGGAGTGGCTTTTGTTCACTTGCTTTATGAATTAGTTAATATACAAATTTGGCTGTGTGAAACAAGACCTAGAAATAATAGTAACTTGGGAAAGAAGTTTATTTCTCTCACAAGTGGTCAGTTGGGCGACAGCATTCAGGGAAGGTAGGGTGGCTTTCCTCCATGAAGTTATCCATAGATCCAGGCTCCCTCTTTGTCACTGTTTTGCCTTCCTAGAGTGATGCTCTCATTTGTATTCCAAGTTGGCTAACGGTCAGGCTCACAGTCCTGACAGCTGGAAAGCGGAGAATGTCCCTTCCTTTTAAAGGCATGATCTGGAAGCTGCACATATCACTCATCCTGGCGTCCCATTAGCCAGAGGTTTCTTCTGAGGCACAACAACCTAAAGGGAGGCAAGGAAATGAACTCTGTATTCTGAGCTGCAGTATGCCCAGCTAAAAATTCTTTTACTTTGGAAGTAGGTGAGAGTGGATATTGGGTTACAGTTTCTGTCCCAGGGCACAAAAGAGTTGGGGTATATAAATAGCAGAAATGCCATTTCTGTAGTTACATTATTATAGATCATTTATTGAATGTCCAGTCAGTATTGCTTAATACTAAGGCATTATTGAATGGTTTATAAATTATGCAGAAGACATCTCCTTTAGTTGGAAACTTGATGATCTCAAATTCCAGAATTTTAATCTCTGAGGACTTTGACTGTGTGGTAGATTGCACTTAATTACTGATGGAGATCTGTTTGTTTCCTAGCAGGTTAAGGGTGGTCTGTGTCTGATTACCCCTTGAATATTGCTTTATTTATTCACTCATTTCAGTTCTTTATTAAGCTCTCTTAAGTGGGGGTCCGGTGCCAGGCGCTGCATGACATACAAAATGAGCTGGACATAAACTCTAAGTAATAAAGCTTTTACAGCCCTGTGTACATCCCTGTGAAAGTCTGGCCTGGACAATAATGGCTGTACCTGGTGGAAATCAAGGGAACATTGCCCCGAAGTCTCTTCTTCATTCACTCAGAGTCTGCTCTGCACCATACTCCCTGAACATAATCCACTCTTGACTTTGTGACAATGGTGGGAAAATTTCTTGAAGTTCAAATTATTTATGTTCCTTGGATTGTTTTCTGGTTTTGAATTTTCTGATGGATTATGAAGTTGCCCCCAGTGTCGTCCATGGGTTTGTCCGGGAACGAGGAAAAAAAACTTTATTGATGCCTATTTAAAAAGTAATTTTCAGGATTTGGAAAATTCTTTTTTTTTTAACATAAAATATTATTTTACCTAGTAATTATGCATATTCTCTTCTCTTAAGCAACTCAGATTTAAAATTTTCCCATTTAATCAGAGTGTAACTTTTGAACTTTTGGAATGGTCTTTAAGAAATAAAAAGCTGGGGCGCATGGGTGGCTCAGTTGGTTAAGCTACTGCCTTCGGCTCAGGTCATGATCCTGGAGTCCCGGGATCGAGTCCCACATCGGGCTCCCTGCTCAGCAGGGAGTCTGCCTCTCTCTCTGACCCTCTCCCCTCTCATGCTCTCTATCTCATTCTCTCTCTCAAATAAATAAATAAAATCTTAAAAAAAAAAAGAAATAAAAAGCTGGTTTTAATACATATTACATACATCAATAACCATTAAGGTATACTGACTAAGCCTTCCTTAGGTACACGATTTGGGTTTTATTCTTAAAATCTCCAGCAAAACCTTATGTGACCTTCATACTGCTCACAACCTGAAGTCAGGGCATGCACACACACACACACACACACACACAGCCAAACAGCTACTAATCAAACCTTAAATGCATTATAAAACAACAACAAGAAAACACTGGTTCAACCAGTTTTTTCTTTCTTTCTTTCTTTCTTTCTTTCTTTCTTTCTTTCTTTCTTTCGTCATTCTCTAATGAGAAGTTTGGAACTTTTTTTTTAACAGTATTCTTTTGAAATGGGTTGATCATTTTCTTTGATTACATTAGAATCACGAGGACTATTATAAATGTTATTAAAAATCATGTATAATTGGGGCGCCTGGGTGGCTCAGTTGTTAAGTGTCTGCCTTCGGCTCAGGTCATGATCCTGGGGTCCTGGGATCGAGCCCCGCATCGGGCTCCCTGCTCCGCGGGAAGCCTGCTTCTCCCTCTCCCACTCCCCCTGCTTGTGTTCCCTCTCTCACTCTCTCTCTCTCTGTCAAATAAATAAATAAAATCTTTAAAAAAAAATCATGTATAATAGGGGTGCCTGACTGGCTCAGTTGGTAGAGCAGGCAACTCTTGATCTTGAGATCATGGGTTCGAGCCTCACATTGGGTGTAGAAATTACTAAAAAAAAACATAAATAAACTTTTTAAAAAAATCACGTATACTAGAAGATGGAACACTTCACTTGGCTGTAAATATGCTTCAGTCCATGGGGCACAATCAGCACTTCTTCCTAATCCCAGTCCCCTGTTGCACTTCTGTCCCTTTGTTTCTTACTCTTCTTTCAGCCTCAGTTTACTCTATGTCTAATATAGAGGCATGTGAATATTAATTATCAGATAGACGACTCTTGAAAGATTTTGTTTTATGATATGGGTAGAATCATATCATCGGGAAAAAACAAAACTCAACAGAGAAAAAACAGAAAAAGAAAATGTCTGTGGTGCCCCGGACTTGTCAGGAGGGCAGATAAGGTTTAAATAAAGATGGAAGTATCACATCCCTATTCTTTGCTTTTATTTTTAATATATTAAGTCAAATGAAGTGCTTAGGTTGGGATATATGACAGCTCTTAAACTGTTTCCCCCAGGATTGTGCATATGAGTTAGATGACAGATAGCCTCACCTGCTGGAAAGCAATCATCCCTGAGTCCAGAACCTCGGGTTTCAGGGTCAGCTCAGTTCCGAACTTCCATATAATCCTACTATGGTGTGTACTATCTCTGGGTGTCTGTTTTCTCATTTGTAAAATGGAGGGCTTACACTCCGTGATTACTAAGATTGCATTCAGGTCTGTGATTAACGTGGCACTGGTCACTTTTACCTTAAAAATAACACAAAATAAACAAAAAAATCAGCATTTTTTTTAAAGCCACGTCCTATTAAAAAGAGAAAAAAAAGCAGGATCAGTGCCCAAATCTGTGTAATTTGTCCTAAGGCCGCATAACTTTCTTGATGGTTTCAACTGCTCGTGAATACGTTTTGTGACCTAGCAATGTTAAGCTCCAGTCCCGGGTGTTGGCATGGAGCCCCTTGCTGCTAGTGTATTCTAGGAGCATTCTAGAGTCTCCTTGAACCAGCTAATGAGTGAAACCACTGGGGGAGCCCTGCAGTTGCATGTCCTCTGCGGGTGAGGGGCCAGCCGGCCAGCCTGGAAGGGCTGTCTCTGACCTGCTGGTTGTGAACATTTGTCCCAGTTGTATATTTTTACTTTAGCCATCGTCCCCTTGGATCACATGTCTAGCCATATGGACTTGGTTTACTTAATTTGAGGTTGGTATTTCCAGTTTCAATTAATCTTGTTTAGACCAATTTGGTTTTTTTACAAAGAGGTAAATGGATTTCTCTTTGTGTGTCATCGCTTCCCCTTTTATTGGTAACAATCAGTTTCAATTTCAGGGGAATATTAAATATCAGTGTGAAAAAAATGAGTAAGATTAAACAAGCCACTTTTCAAACTTCAGAAGTTAGAAGATTAATTTCAAATACACTATAATTGGTACAGGAAGGAGAATACGAAAACCAGATTGTGGGCACAGTTGTGGAAGATGAAGCTACTTAATTAGCCCTCCCCCGCCTATAAAATTTTAGTAATCAGAGTTTTTAAAAAGATGAAATGCTGACTCTTTCTTCATTCCTAAGACAGGTACTTGGTCCATTAAACAAACAGCTATTCCTTTAGAGTGTGCCTTTGTTGACTCTTACAGGTAACTCAGTTATTTTTATTAAGGTCTGGTTTGGCTCATGAAGTCAGAGTTCAGACTTGGAGTCATTCAAACCGTGTCTGCAGTGTCTACTGTCACATGGGTTCTGGGCTCAGGATCAAAGACAAATAGAGTGAAAACTTAACAAGTGACAGAGTTGTTTGAAAAAGTGTGAAACCTATAGTCTTTGTTATTAATTGGTTTTATAGAAAAAACCTTGAATGTCAACAACCTTCGGTATCATCCCACTTACTTCTCTGGCCTTTTGGGAGTTCTTTCTAAAAGAGGCACATGACTGGTCATTCATTCTCCAATTAAAATCATATAGTGATGGGCGCCTGGGTGGCTCAGTTGGTTAATCGACTGCCTTCAGCTCAGGTCATGATCCCAGGGTCCTGGGATCGAGCCCCGCATCGGGCTCCCTGCTCTGCGGGAAGCCTGCTTCGCTTCTCCTTCTCCCACTCCCCTTGCTTGTGTTCCCTCTCTCGCTGTGTCTCTCTCTGTCAAATAAATAAATAAAATCTTTAAAAAAAAATCATATAGTGATGAGGAACTCACTTCTTTTTTTTTTATTAACATATAATGTATTATTTGTTACAAGGGTCCAGGTCTGTGATTCATCGGTCTTATGAGGAACTCTTCTTATCGGGATAGCTATTTCCTTGAGGAACTGCTTTGTACCAAAGTCCATGTGACCCAAAATGGTTCATAAAAGGACATTCAAAATAATACATAGAGTTTGATCAGAAAATAAGTTAAAGCAGGCAGTAAAATTTAAAAACATCATCTGTTATCATTCTTACAGATAACTCAGGTTTCAAAGTTAGCTAGTCCAAAAATCCTTTGATTATTAAACTCGATCAACCAGTGATCTCTCCCTGAAAACTCGTCCTTTTTAGCCTAGCAATCTCAGGTCATTGGGATTAAAAAATGAGTAAAATTTCAAAAAAAAATTGCCTAGTGAAGACTTTTGCTTGGGTTTCTCAACTTTGGCATTATTGACATTTTGAAATAGATAATTCTTTGATGTGTGGCATTATCCCTGGCATTGATGTGTAGCAACATCCCTGATCACCCATTAGATGCCCCAGTTGTGATAACCAAAAATATCTCCAAAGATTGCCAGAAGTTAGCTGGAGGGTGGAATCACCCACAATTGAGAACCACTGCTTTACATTTTAATTGGTATCACCATTTAACACCAGAAATATCCTAGTAAAGGATAAGCCTTCTCAAGGAGGAATAGGATGGAAACTAATAAAAATGCAATGTTAAAATTTTATGAGATTTATTGAATTCAGTTGTTTTCTTGATACATGTTTGACAGATCTAGACCACATTGTACAAGGTGAGATGGAGTTCAGATGTCCCACTTGTGTTGTCACTTAGAAAAGGTCATTGTACAAATTCTGATTCCCTGAGGCATACTTGTATAAATGGAAATAAACATTTTAACCCCAGTTACTTGACTTTGGAATATCCTGGGCAAACTGGAAAGCTGACCAGTAAATTGGTTGTAGTAGTTCTGATGTTGTTCTAACGAGACGTGGTTCTAACTGACTCCCTGGTGATCATCAAGATGATGCAGCCAGAGGCCCTGATATCAGGAAATTCTCCTAGAAAGATACCAGTGACCAGTGGGAAGCTTTGTCACCAACTGGTGGGGAATCCTGGCCTGTGTTTGAGAATCCTTAGGTGTTGACTAATTTGATTTCCTCCCCCTCGTCCCTGATTGGTGCTGAAATGGTCAGCCCCAGAGGAGCGTGGTGATTCACATTGAGGATGCTCCTGCATCTTCCAGGTTAGAGGGTGTGAAAAATATGGCAGGAATTAAAATGATATAACTCACACCCCCTTCCCACATGGCATTTCTTATGGAAGTGATCCCTGTGGCACTTATGTGTAGGGAAATCTTTCCCAGGAACTTCCCATAAGATCTTTCAGCCATAACTCCCATATGGGAATGAGCACTCTCTACATAACCCCAGTTTTTTCCCAGGCTCTCACTCTGGTTCCCAGGGTTCAAGTAGAGGCTGAAGACTCCTGGCACGCCTAGATTCTTGACTCAGTGAATTTTAACAGATAAGATACATTCCCCAGGAGTGACAGTGTGGGGGATGGCACTGTCCCTTTTGACATCATCACTTTGAATCATCATTTAGGACTCCCTGTTCTTCTTAGGGATTGGTCATATCAAATCCTTTGTCATATCAAATCCTCAGCTGGGTTGGGCAAGAAAATGATTGAGTACCACTGGAGGCTGAGACATTTTTGACAGACAGGAGCTAACCTTAGTGCTGTTCATTATAAGGTATTTTCCAGTGATTTGCTTTCCTTTATGAAGGCAGCCTACAATTTAGATGGAGAGTATTACACTGATATTTTTAGAAGACGGACAGATTGAGTCAAAGGTTACAATGCGCCTAAGGTCATGGCATATTAATAACAGATTCAAGACCTCAAAATTTAGAGGCCCCATAACTAAAACCTCTCATGACATAGTAACCTAAGTATTTTATTGACACCAAATCCAGATAATGCCATTGCTGAACTACAGCTTGATAGGTGAGTCATTAGTAAAAACATCTTTGACAGTTACATGGTTTAGAACTTAAAGGAGAACACAGTTTAAATGAAACAAAAGCCCATTTTATTGCTCATCAATTGCAAATTAAATTTAAAAACAAGTTCAAATAAAGTTTTACACAATCCAGATATGAAATATTTAATCACTTATTCCTTTTTCTTATTAAACACATGTTTCTTTACAAATTGTATGTCAGAGAATCCATGGAAAAAAATAATTAGTAGGTGAATAAACAGGCCTAGAATAAATAGGAAAAATTTTAGGATTCGGCTCTCTTATCCCACCTAACATCTTAATTTTGGGGAGCAGAGGATAACAGTACTAAGTACTATGAAATCTAATTTCTTTCCAAATTACTGCTCTTGTTCTACATAGTCTTTTCCCTTCTCCCTTTTCAATACATTGACGTTTTTCCTTACTTTTTTTTTTTTTTTTTTAAGAAAATGCATATCTGCATTATGCTCCTTTGGGGTTTGTATAAAAGACTCCTTCTTCTATGGAAGGTAACTTTTTATATACATTAGAAGTCATCATTAGAAGCTTGAAGGAAGAGATGGAGGTAATATTCCATATTCCCTGTCTTCTTTTCAGAGCTAATTCAGAGTTACATTTAAAGATCATGCTCATTTTGTACAGTATTCCAAGAAGATTCTGTGTAAATGCCTACAGTACAAATGTTTCAGTCCCAATAGCTATCAGGTTCTTTCTAATGTCTAATTGTAAATCATTCACGTTTTGTTTGTGCCTAATGTCTCTCTGTTACCTACCCTTCCCAGGCAGCAGGGTATTTGTGTCACATCTTTGGTAAACACATGCTTTTTCTTTCTCTTTTTCTTTTGCTCTTTCTTTTCCTGGCTTATCACAGTATATTGACACTTCTGGCTTACAGGCAATTAACTGTGCATGTATTTAAATGTTCTGTTCAATATGACAGCCAGTAACCACATGTGGCTGTGGAACATTTATAATGTGACTCCAGATTTTGAAGACCGAGTACAAAAAATGAATGTAAAAGGTCTCCTTTTTCTTTTTTATCGATTACATATTGGAATGATATTTTAGATATATTGGGTCAAATATCATGTACTATGTAAATTAATTTCATCTGTTTTCTTTTTACCTTTTTAAACTGGCTGCTGGAAACTTTAAAATTACACATGCAACTCACATAGTATTTCCATTGGGGTAGCACTGCTCTGGACTCTGCTATCCGCTTTCTTTGCACTTGAGCACCCAGATTCAGTATTTTAAAGGCCTGATCAATATAGATTGTATTGAAAGAATACTTTCTTCACATTCTCTGAATACTTCCACATGCTTTTACCTACTCCTCTAGGAGTCTTAAATTTTAACACAAAAAGATGTATATATTTAAACATTTTTTTGTTGCTCATTCCACAAATTTGGCCTCCTTGATTTTTCTTTCCTGTGTTGTCTCGGTGCCAATGACTTTTCTTCCTTAAGAGAATTAGTAGACACACTTTCAAGGCTGTGTCTTGTTTGCTCACCAGCCTGCAGAGATAAGGGGTCTTAGAGTGTGGGCTTTGATCTGCATGTCTGAGGGTTTTTTTTTTTTTTTTTTTAATCTACTTGTTTGAGTTTATAAATCTGCTACTTTGAATGTGGGCAAGGATCCTCAGGAAGTTTTTTGTTTTTTGGGGTTTTTTCCTTTTTCTTTTAAGATAAATCCTGAGTTACCAATTAGAGGACATTTAGAAGGAGTCACATACTTTACTTCATGGAAGTAAAGGTTATTGAAAACTAGAAGATGACCAAATGAGCACTATGAAACTTCTTTTTTTTTCCCTGAAACTAGACTGTTAATTTCTTTTCAGAGTGTTTGAAGATTTAGTGAAGTTTCACATACACTTCGCAGCCTTTTGTTGAATCCATCACCTTGGTGCCTCCTTCAAAGGAATTTGGGTCTGGCCTTTTGGTGTCCTTTCTGCAGAGGGCCGCATGGAAGGCTTTCCTGCTCATTAAGATCCCAGTGTGGAATTCTGCAGGCCCAGACATCACTGACCCATTTGAGGATGGTGAATACAGAAAGTCAGGTTTTATTTCTGATCATTGCATTTGTCTGTGACCATGGGGCTGAAATATGAAACAAACCAGCTCTGGAGACATGGAGTCTTGCATTCATAGTGGAAGAGATTAGACAAGTGGTCGGGTAGTGACACAGACATGATTCATGCTCTATCTCCTGATGACGAAACTTTCCAAATACTTTCAGTGTACTGATAGTACATTACTTAAATGCTAAATATATCTAACTCTTAACAGCTAATTGTCTGTCAGGCTCATTGTCCGTTACCCTTAAATGCTAAGGTCATGCTGTCCTTCTGGTTTTGTAGATATAAAAATATGTATATGTCACAGAGGCTAGGAAAGTAAATATGTAAAAAATAAGTGTACACTTGTAAAACTCCTCTTAGAATTTTGAAAGTATTCATTTTGTGAATGCAGTGAAGCTATTTACACTTTTTCTTGTTGTTTCCTCTTGTTCAATGTGTAACAGAATCACAGAACTTCAGGTCTGGAGGAAAAAACTCTGGAGATCATCTCCTTTAAGCTCTACGTCTTTCCATGTTGCTTACTAGTAAACTGGGTTTAAAGGAAGTAAACACCTTTTTCAAGTCTCCAGGCTAGCGGGCAGCACGGGCTCAACCAAAATTTGAATCTCTGATATTGGAAGTGTAGTGTTCTTTCTGCCTGAACTTGACTCTTCTCATTCAAAACGTTGCAGGCAGATCAAGACATCCAAGAACTCAGTGGTTTTAATTTCAAAGAAACACCACCTGCCTCTCTGATCCTCAGTTGCTTCATTTATGAAAAGATAGGTCTTGGTTGGATGATTCCTGAGATTCTTTTTGCTCGCACAAATTATAGCACAGAGTTGTTTCTTTTTTTAATGTGGACAGTGTTATTATCTCAAACACATATGTTTTTAATCTTCAAAAAAGCAACTTCTATTTCAAGGTTGTGTTAAGTAACATTCCAAATCCAGATGAAACCAAAGAGAAAAAAGAAGGAACGTGTGATTGGGCTGCTGGGGTGGGGAAGAGAGGTCCATGCCCACGTGCGCGTGCGACTCTTGACACGTCTCCATCTAGGTTAGCAGGTGGGCTCCGTGAGGGAGGGTGAGGCTGAGGCCAACATGCCGAGGCTTTTAGATTTCATAATAGAAGCCCTGCTCTGCTGTTTTCTTCCCGGGCAGTATTGGTCTTGCCTGTTTCCAAGGCCTGTAAGTAGGCCAGCAAGCCACTGAAGGTCAACCTTGGGAATTGATAGGGGAGTTGATAAGAACGCTCTTCCCCTTCTGCAACTAAGCAAGAAGGCCCACCTTCTGTGACTCTGCACGGACTGTCAGATGGGCATGTTCTTCCTTTATCATCCTCTTTAATTTCTCTGCCATACTAACCCAGTTCAGCTGGACTTACCTTAAGTCCTCCTGCTTCTACCAAATGGACCTTCAAGACGGTGTGGTGAAGAGAAGCCACAATTCGGAGAAAAGTGATTTGGGTTCTACAGCCAGCTTTGTCCTGTGCAACTGGATACCCTTGGCCAAGTCTAGCCACCTGCCTCTGGCCTCAGTTTCCACTGAGCCTGCATAAGCAAGCATAGGCATCTTTCTCCTTTGAACTCTTGATGCGGTAAATAACGGTAAATAACACGTTCACTTTAACACTTACTTTGTACGTTTATTTCATGTTTGTTACTGTCCTTTTGCCAGCAGAAGGGCATCATCAGTCTACTTTTAGGTCTCAGTAGCGTGTACATTCATTATCCCTCTCCTGATACGTCCTGTTGCTTAGGGAGGTTGGCCCACTAACTTACAGAGCAGATCCATTATTTTAGGGTTGGGGAACAAAGGCGAAGATTTATTCTTAAGAAATAGTTGATACAGGGGGCGCCTGGGTGGCTCAGTCGTTAGGCATCTGCCTTCGGCTCAGGTCATGATCCCGGGGTCCTGGGATCGAGCCCCGCATCGGGCTCCCTGCTCCGCGGGAAGCCTGCTTCTCCCTCTCCCACTCCCCCTGCTGTGTTCCCTCTCTCGCTGTGTCTCTCTCTGTCAAATAAATAAAATATTAAAAAAAAAAATAGTTGATACAGTGAAAGAATGTGGCTGATTGAGAGTCCCATGTAAGGAAATGTGTTTCTATGTTAGTCTTTGGCTGGAACTAAAACAAAGCAGAATTAACCAGAGGACGATGCTACACAGTGGACATAATGGCATGAGTCCCCATGTGTAATTAGTACAGTGTGAGCGTGGTCTGCATTAACATGGGCAGCATCAAGTTCATAATTCAGAAAGGGAATAAACTCCTAAGTGTGTCAGGTTTATTGCCTTTGCCTCTTATCTCAAGGAAGGACACCACATGGCCCTGTATTTGTATACTCTTGCGATGACAATTCCTTCTGTCAAAAATGATTTTCTCCAGAAGGATGGTATGTAAATTCTTGGCCAATCATTCAAAAAAAGGAAGGGAATTGCATTTTTTTTAACCAGCAGTTTTCAAAATACTGTTTTGGCATATGAAAGGAATTAACAACTCCCTATAAGTGTTGGCATCATGTATGTGCATTTAATGATAATAAGACCTAAAACATAATTGCATAAACAGTAGAAGAATCTTTCCTCCTGATCTGATTATCGAGACATGGCAGATTTTTTTTTCCCCCAGAGTTTCATTTTCCAAAGTAGTAGGGAAAAGTGTCAAGGAGATTTTGACATAGTTATTTGTGAAATCACCTTGAAGCTGACTTAGTTCTGTCTAGAATGATGTTGAAATGTGCAATAATAAATCACTCCCCAGTTCTTAAGAATAACAGCCCAAAGTATCTTATTTGTATGGTTGTTCCATATCTAGCTCATGTATTGTTTTGTTCATTATTATAATACTTAAAAGGGGATGTGGTCAATGAATTCCACTTGAAGTTTTCCTTATGCTCAGTGAGGCTTTCTTCTTAAATCTTTCATGAACTGTGTAAGGAGGACGAAAGCATTACCCTATACTTCTAAATACGTGGGGATATAGGGATTCTCCAACTTAAAACTAGATGGCATTCCATTTCTTGTTTATTTGTCAGTTCTTTGTAAATTAGTAGAACTTTTCTGTCATAATGGTGTTAAAAACTAAAAGAAAAGGCTACTAAGGGTCACAGGCCAGTCTACCGAAACTATTTATTTTGTACTGATTTCCTTTCTCTGGAAAAATTTCTTAATTTGTATTGGGTATTTCAAGAATGAAATCCCTTTTGCTCCTTATTAGCTCCAGTAATAGGAGTTTGTAGATACAGTATTTATGTCATTAGTTATCTAATTATTTGCCCATCACATGGTGGCCGCGGTTCAGATGCTGGTTTAATAAGATTAATCATAATGCTTTTAGTACTGGAGAAGGTGCTGTCGTGTTGTCAAAGGATTATTTAATGTTCAACATGAACAAACCCTCTTGCGGTGTGCCTGTTCTTGTTTTTTTTTTCTTTTATTCTGCCTTTCTTGACGGTCAGTTAAATGGAATTCTACAGACCACAAGGGAAGAGAGGGAAGTTTCTGTTATTTGTTTAGACCTTACCCCTCCTTCTAGTTAAGGTGAAGAAAATTTGGGAAAAGCTGTTCTGTTCTTACAGTGACCTTTTGTTTTGTTTTTTAAGTACCTCTAATGTTTTCTCAAAACAGAGCACGCATCCACAGAAAATGCTAGTTAAAAAAACCTTCTGAGAGGTCATGTGCCAAATGCAAACTATTATCAGAGAATAAACTAGAGTTTGTAACTTTGTAGTTGAGGTGTGTGTATATCGGGCACGTATTTCGAGGACTTAGAATAAACTTGATTTTCTGTAATTGCTCATCGGGTAAGAGTTGTGTTCGACGGTTAAAGGGACACAAATGTGTCTTTGAGCGGCTGCTTGATTAAAAGCTGAGCCCCAGTCTGTCAGGGTGACTTAGAATTGGCCAAGACTCAAGTGTATGTGATTGCATTTCATCTATTTGCTAGCTCAACAGAGGGATCTGTTTCTTAGAGTATTTGCGGTTTGTCCTTCAGCAATGACTAGCTCGCCCAATGACTGTAGATTCCATTGACCAGAGTTAATGATGCTTTTCTGTAGATGTTATGATTCCCATAGTAGTTTTTAAATTTATGGATCAAATAAGCAACTAAGAGTTTTCAACCCTTTTTCAGATCTTTGGAAGTTGTCTCAAAAGCCTGATCAAGGAAAATGAGGCCATTTATCTTTCCAGGGGTTTCTATGCCCTCTCAACACCTATGTGTTAATGGGATAAGTAAGAGTGGTTTCTGCTTCTTGAAACCTGCAGGCTATCAAGGGGAGAGGGGGAAAAAATGGAAAGGTTACTGCTTCCTCTGTCTATCAGGTTTTATTATGGAAACTGTTCACCAGATAATTGGGTTTAATTTGTGACAGAGGGGAAGATTTGTATTGTAAACAAGAAAGTTCTTTGAAGATAAATCTTGTCAGTAGCGTCTGGAAGGATGCTGGAGGAAGCCTTGACTTTTTTTTTTTTTAATAGCCTTGAGTGGGAGGGTGTTTTTCTTTCTTGTTTTTTTATTATTTATTTAGTTAGTTCCCTTTTCTTCCTTTTTGCTAGACTACAAAGTGTTAGTGGGGCTGGAAGGTGATAATTAGTAGTCTTCACCTGATTTTTCTTTTCCAAGTGGGCTAATTAAAATGCATAAAAACTTTTACTTTTTTTTTCCCCCAAAGGGAAACATACCTCTTTTGTCAGCTGCCTTTCTGAACGTCTGCACTCTTTCTGCCACCTTCTTTGTTTTATTGACTGCTTCTTTACACAATCAAGGACTCTCAGGTGCTTATTTGTAACTCTTAAATATTAGGAGAATTAGCACCACTTGTCAATGCCAGGTTTGTACCAATATTAATCAGTAATGTAGCATATATATTATGCTCCTATTAAGTTATTTATTCAGTTCTTCTATTATTATTTTACAGTGGGCTTTTCCTTATTCTGTTTTGTGTCATTTTAAGTGCCCTAGGTAATAGTGTCCATAGTCTTCTGTATTACAGCATGTCACTGATTCAGCGGTTTCTATATGCACCCATTTCTCATTCCATACATTATCAGTCCAAGAAATCAACAAATTTTTCAACATTTCAAACTCAATATCAGTAGGTATTGGGTATGGTTTGTTGTAGATTTAGCTTTATTTTTTTAGTTTTAGGTGCCTTGCTTCAGATAATGTATTATTCTTGATAAACTTCGATTTGGTCTAAAATGATGCCGGGTTTTTATAAGATATTCAACAGCAAACTTACTGTAGTACCACATTATAGTTTTGCCTACTTTTTTTTTTTTAAGGATTTTACTTATTTATTTGACAGAGACACAGGGAGAGAGGGAACACAAGCAGGGGGAGTGGGAGGGAGAGGGAGAAACAGGCCTCCTGCGGAGCAGGGAGCCCGATGCGGGGCTCAATCCCAGGACCCCGGGATCATGATCCGAGCCGAAGGCAGACGCCCAACGACTGAGCCACTCAGGTGCCCCTAGTTTTGCCTACTTTTAAGTGTCAAACTGACTGCGTTTTTCAGTTGTACCGATTCCAGACTTTTTTATCACCTGAGAAAATATTTGTCGTGGAATTGGTAATGAATGTTTAGCTGGTGTCTGTGTGTTTTCTAATCAGTTGGGTTACCTCTTTGTACATAATTTTGATTTTTGTGCTTACATCCAAAACAATTTTAACCAAATGTTTGTGTAACTAGATAAACTGCAAAAAAAATAATTATCTCATGCTACCTATGATACAAATAATACAATTAGAGATGCTAAGTAAAAATTATAAGTTATTGTAAAGAGTTAAATTTGAATTTTTAAATGCTGATATGTAAGGTACCATTATATAGGAAAATAGTTTTAAAAATAACAGTTTACCCAAGCCAGAGAAAAGAATCTATTAGATGAGACAGATGCTCTGAAACTCAGAAACAGATGAGCAGCTCATCTTGTAGGATTCCTCGCTGTTTAATAGTTATGTTACATGACTTTTTAAAAAAACTATAAATTTATAACTGTAGTGGGTAATTCCTATAATTTTTTTTTCTTTCTCTGATGAAAAAAATAAGTTCAAACCATCTATCTAGGAGGAAAAAGTAACTCGATAAATTGATGCCCATAAGATACATATAACTAACACTTTTTTTTTTTTAAGATTTTTTATTTATTTATTTGACACAGAGAGAGAAAGCACAAGCAGGCAGAGAGGCAGGCAGAGAGAGAGAGGGAGAAGCAGGCTCTCCACCGAGCAGGGAGCCGGATGTGGGGCTCGATCCCAGGACCCTGGGATCATGACCTGAGCCGAAGGCAGCCGCTTAACTGACTGAGCCACCCAGGCACCCCTAACTAACACTTTTCTACCCCACATTTGCTGACAGTGACTGCCGGCAAGAAATAAAAATTTTCAAGAATTGCACTTTCAAAATCTCAGAGTAGAGAACTTGTGAATAGCCCTTTCAGTGAAGTAATATTATGAATATTATTAAAGAGAATGTATTCTACTCATTTCCTATTCATTGCAACTTGTATTTATTGTTTTAAAAATAAATTCTTAATTAATTAATCCACATAGTGGAATGGATTTTTTTCTGGTTAAGTCATGAAGGGGTTAACCAGGAATCCATTTATATTCAAGCTTTATTTTTAAACATCTTTTTAAAAAATATTTTATTTATTTATTTGAGAGAAAGAGCACAAGTGGGGTGAGGGGCAGAGGGAGAAGCAGACTCCCCATCGAGCAGGGATCCCAGCATGGAGCTCAATCCTGAGACTCTGGGATCATGACCTGAGCCTAAGACAGATGTTTCACCGACTGAGCCACCCAGGTGTCCCTATTTTTAAATATCTTTATAAAATGTGTTAGGAGACTTTGGCTGTAATAACACTATTAATGAATGTGATTATATATATATTTTTAAAGATTTTATTTATTTATTTGACAGAGAGAGACAGCGACAGAGGGAACACAAGCAGGGGGAGTGGGAGAGGGAGAAGCAGGCTTCCCGCGGAGCAGGGAGCCCAGTGCGGGCTCAATCCCAGGACCCTGGGATCATGATCTGAGCCGAAGGCAGACGCTTAACGACTGAGCCACCCAGGCGCCCTGAATGTGATTATATTTTTAATTAAGGACTCTTCACTGACCTGGATGAATGTTTTTCTGAATTTGAATTTTTATTGTAGAGTTCTGTGACACAGACCATGCCCCACAAGTTAGAGGAGGGGGAAAAATGTTTATTGAATGACTAATATAAATTTGTTCTGTTGTCAGACTGAACTTTTCTTCTAAGATTGGAGTAAAAATTTTTTTTAAACTTTAAATGTATATAATTGATGGGTTATGTTTAAGAGTTTACTGTATTTCTTCTTATGAAAAGCTTATTTTGAAATGGATACAAGGAATTTGGAAGTATTCCAGAACTCTCTAAAATTCACACTTAATAATTTGCTTCATTCAAATTTTTTTTTTTGATTGGCATGTGATCCCTATGTTGTGTTCTGAAATGTCTGAAATCACAACATCTTGATAGAGTCTACTCTATTTTTGAATTGTTTTAAATAGTAACTTTAAAATTTGCATTAATTGAAAAGTACCTTGTCACAACATTTGCTTTGTGTCATGAAAGGTTATCTATATTTGGAAGTAACATTTTGGTGAAAGGAAGATTATGGAATATTTATGAACTTTCTCTCTCACAGATTCATAGGTTATTAGAACAGGATGGAACTTTAGAGCTTTGCAACCACAACCTTCTCAGCTTACAGTCGAAGGAAATGAGGTTCAGAGAGATGAAATGACTTGCCCAAGGGCACACAGCTGAAGAGTAGTATAAGAAGGACTGTAACCCTGGACTTTGGGCTCCAGGTCAAGTATTTTTATCATGGAAAGTTTGCTCCAGTAAAGTAATGTAACTTTTCAAAAGGTCATGGTATAAAGCTGGAAGGGAGTCAATTTTAAGTATACTTTATTATGGTAAATTCAGTTTTGCATCTTTGTGTATGTTTAGGTGGTTAATTTTTTTCCTATTAAAGTATGCTTAATTCAATTTGTGAATTAATTACAAAAATGAGAATAATTTTGCTTGGATGACGATAACTTACTCTCATGACCCAGTTTTAGGACTGTGCTCCTTAATAACACTTCCATAATGGGGCTCTGTGTAAAACAGTTAGTTTAAATTCTTGGATTACTTCATGGTTTTTAAAAAGAATAGTTGAAGGAGGATGCACATTAAATACTGCCTGTTTATGGCCTTTGATTGCAAGATAGCAACAGTTATAATCTCAATTTTCATGTAACCAAAGTTTATGGTATAGAACAAATACCGGCCCCCCCCCCCAAAAAAAAAATTTTCATTTCTTTATTTTGGAGAGGCAGGGAGGGGCAAAGGGAGAGGGAGAGAGAATCTCAAGCAGACTCCGCGCTGAGCACAGAGCCGGACACCGGGCTCGATCCCACGACTGCCAGATCATGACCTGAGCTGAAATCGAGAGTCGGATACTCAACAAACTGAGACACCCAGGTGCCCCTACCTATGCACGTTTAACTAATTTTGTTTTAGCTAATTTCTTCACAAGCAAATGCTTTGGGAACCTTTTAACTGAGTATATATGATAAATATTTTCACAGTCCTAATAAAACCAAGAGAACCAACAGAAACTGTTGATACCATTATTTATAGTCTTCCTTCACTATAAATCTGTTTAAGTAACCAAAATCAATACTATAACCAACTGGAATTAACACTGATTGTTTTCTTGGAGAAGCAGACAGGAAGAAGGCACAGCCAGTTGGCATCAAAAAGGTACTGTAAGAGCTCAGTGCCTCTGGCCACAGCTGGCAGAGTTTGCCAGAAAAAGTGCTGCTCCGGCTTCTCCTGGGCCGTTGGTATTCACAGTGTGCAGCCCGTTTTCTTATTTTAGAGCCAAAATTTTTTTAAGCTGCATTTTAAAATCCCGTTGACTTTTTTTGGGGGGGGGGTGGGAAGGGTGTTATATCTAAGTATGTGATAATAAGAGTTTATCAGTTGGGCTTGAGATCCTTACTCTATCGTTCTTTTTATTTATTTATTTATTTTTTTAAGTAGGCTCCACGCCCAGTGTGGAGCCCAACATGGGGCTTGAACTCATGACCCTGAGGTGAGATCAAGTCAGACGCTTAACCGACTGAGCCACCCAGGCCAGCCCACACTCGTTTATTTTTTAACTGGCTATTTACTGAGTACCTACTTACTCTAAGTACCTACTGTTAAGTAACTAGTGAACAGGGTGTTCTTTCTAGGCAAGCAATGTTTTGATGATTATAATCAGTTCCGCTGTATGTATGCATGCATCTGTTTTACCTGATTCAGATTTCCACTGTGGATTTTTTTTTTATAATCTGCAAACCAGTTTCAGTTGCACTGCTAGGGGCTCTTAGGTATTTAGCATTACTCACTCTATACTGATAGTCTATTTTTATACTTCATGTTTCCCTCTAATTTGCATTTCAGTTTCTTGGATAAGGGGTTTGGGGCCACTACCTCCACCCCTTGTCACATAGCCCACAAATAATTCAAATAAATTAGGCCTATAATGACATTAACTCATTCCGAACCATCAGATAAATTTTAGGATTTTTCTATATTTAATTTACATTAAGGGCCTAATTCCTTGACTTAAAAAGGCAAGGGAATGATTTGCATATTCATTTTTAAAAAATAAATACTCTGCAGTTGCTCTTCCCCGAGGTACCAACTGCTGTCATTCAATGTTGGATAGCCAGTGTGGAAATGGGCTTCCCATCCTGCATAGGGGACTCGAGATATAGAACCAGGAAACAGCAATATTGGCCTATGGTACCATACCCTGTGTTTCTAGTTACAACAAAACAAAACATTTCAAGAAGTGATTTGGCAGAGATGAATCAGAATACCCAGACTGTACTTGAAATTTTCATTTCTTGAGTCTTTAGGCACTTTGCAGTCAATCAGTTCCAAACGTCTGTGATTTTATTTCTTCATTTAATAAAGTTAAAAAAAATACACACACACACACACCACACCAAAACATTTTTTTTTCTAGTAAAATTAACTTATGATTTCTTGGTTTATAGAAAACATAACAGTTTCCCCCAAAGAGAGGGAGGAACCACTCGCTTTCACTCTCTCTTCTCACTGGAAAAGTAGGCCAGTTTCATAGGAGAGGTGGTTTCAGCCCCATGATGAAGGTGAGTTGACTTGTGGGCATTCTTTACAGATGGCCACAGGAAAGGGGAACGTGCTTTATTTAGCTTCTCACCCTGCACAGCCATCGCGTTTCCTCTTGAGCAGTTTGAGAAATAGGAAGATACATAGGTAAAAATGGAGAGGGCAGAGAAGAACTGGAACAGGTGCTCAAGTGGCTAATTTTGGCTTTGACAAGATATTAATGGCCGAAGTTGGAAGTCTTTTTAGGGTGAAATAATTTTTTTTTTTTTTTACTTTTGTGCATTTGGAAACCTTCTTAAGCAATCAAGGAAATTAAAAACTCTTTTCATGCTTAGGGCAGATTTTTGTAATCTATTGTGTGCTTCAAGCTATGCAATTTAGTTTCCTGGATTCCAGAAAAGTTTATTCTTGTACTTTAATCAATTCTTTCTCTTTTTAAAACTCTGAATCCCTGAAAATGGCTATTTCTGGCAAGCATAACATGTTACTCAAATTAAATTGCACATAGGTATTAAGTAAGCTGGGCAAGGTTTAATTCCCGAATGGGTTTGGGTGCATTTGTTTATAAATCACAGGTGTGGTTACAGTTAAGTCTCCAGGTGGCTTTTGGAGAAATATAAGTTAATAAGGTGCTGGTGAAGAAATGCATACAGGTGCAAATGACTTTAGAAAGGCAGGAAAATTTTCCACTAACTTCATTACGGTAGATGAAAATTAAGTTGTGTATAGTTAGGAGGGTCACATAAATAGCTACAGGGGTCATATGACACGGCTAGGGAGGTGGAGGTTATGTGTGTGTAGCTAAAAATTGTGAAACATGGAAAGCTCTGGAGTGACCTGGAATGCAAATTTGGATATATAAAATATTAAGTGGGAAGCAAACTATTAAGGTATTCTAGATAGAGCGTAACTGGAGTTAACATTAATTCTAGTCATAGCAGTAGCTGAGTTCAAGGTAAAATATATTTTCCTTTCCCAGGTCATCATGTACACTAGATGGTCCGTTCTCCGCCGGGGCTCCCTAGAACATATGTTTTGAGATGTGATATGCCACGAATAATAGGATATTAATACCTGTTCACAAATTTTACAAAATTCCTCCTTTTTAAGTCATTTGGGTGAACTCCAGTTTACTCCTCTTCATGGTGTGAGTCTCACTCACCTGTATGCAGACATTCCTGCTCCGTGGGACAGAGGAGGGAGGGACGATTCAGCTAGTGAGTTGTTACATGTCAGTGCCATACCAGGACCTGTCATGACTTAGCCTGTCAGATTTACTGCCATAACTGTAGAGGTTTTAATAATTGCAGTTTTTAAAATTCCAACCAAAAGTTTTTAGCTTTTATTAGAAATTTCTTAAATCTGGGCGCTTGGGTGGCTCAGATGGTTAAGCGTCTGCCTTCGGCTCAGGTCATGATCTCAGGGTCCTGGGATCGAGTCCCGCTTCGGGCTCCCTGCTCTGCGGGGAGCCTGCTTCTCCCTCTGCTTCTCTCTCTCTCTCTCTCTGTCTCTAATGAATAAATAAATTTAAAAAAAAAAAGAAATTTCTTAAATCTTTGGGAATATGTGTCCATGAGCGACATGGGATTATCTCATGATAGAAAAATCTGCCAAGCTAGACTAAGGACCACGGAGAAGTTGTGCCATACACCAGGTTTGGAGAAACTCAGGACCCCCTCTGGCTTGCTCATGTATACTATGGTAGTCTACATAGTGTATTAGTAAGTGTTCTCCAGAGAAAAAGATACAATAGGAGGTGTGTGTGTGTGTGCACGTGTGTGTGGGTGTGTGTATGATTTATTATAAGGACTTAGCTCACGTGATTATGGAGGCTGACAGATCCCAAGATCTGCAGGGTGAGTCGGCAATTTGGAGACCCGCAAGACCTGATGATGTGGTTCTAGCCCAAAGGCCCTCAGATTTAAGACCCAGGAGAAGTCAGTGTTTCAGCTCTGGTCCAGACACAGGAAAAAGCTAATGTCCTAGTTTGAAGGCATTCAGACAGGAGGAATTCTCTTTTATTCAGGGAAAGGTCGGCCTTTTTTTTCTTTTTTTTTTCTCAGACCTTCGACTGATTAGATGAGGCCCACTTACTGCAGGGAGGACAATCTGCTTTACTCAGTCTACCTATTTAAATGTCAGTTTCATCCAAAAACGTCTTCACAGAAGTAATATATGACCAAATACCTGAGCACCCTGTGGTCCAGTCAGGTTGACACATAAAATTCACCATCACACATGGTATCTGTACATGTCCAGGACAGTACTTTACAGAAATCAGTACTCAATAAATATTGATGGATGGATGTTTGTTGGAAAGATGGATAAATGAATGAATGTTCGTCACAGATGTTAAAGAATTGTAAGTTTCCATTTTATAAATCTGGAAATACTTCTGTTTTTGCTGGTTAAAAAGCTATAACTTCACAGAAGTTTGTTTGAATTTGAGTATTCTTTGGCCCTGCTGTTTAGCACATGAGCCAAGCTGAAGGTGATACCTACCTTTGAATACTCCAGAATACTCCAAAGGATCTAAACTTTTTCTTCTCTGAAATCGCATGTCTTTTTTCTTACTATTTTTTTCCTTTAGTATCATACTACCTCTTAGTTTTTCTTACATTTCCATGGCCTCTTTTTTCTTATCAAAAAGGTATTTAATATTTATATTTCATTTTGTATCTTTATTTATATTTATTTATATTTAGTATTTATCTTTTCTTCACCCTAATTCATTTTAGTTTTGGCTGGCTCTGCCTTTATAAACTTCCTTCTAGTGGCTTCTTGCCAATTGCCTTTACTTTTACTGTGTAGATAATAACTTTTCAGATTTTAATTGATGTAAAAGTGTTTGTTGAAATCCCATGAGTGATGACAAACTCAGTAGTGTGGCTACAGCCATAAAAAAACTGAGCTACAACGTCAATATTTTGAAAATGAATTATATTTTCTATTAGTAACGAGTTTCTTTTTCTTTATTCTGATATGTGCACCATAGAATTATGAAGTTTTCTTGACTTGCACTTCTTTTAGTTCCTGCTGAGTAGATGCTGCCAGTATTTAGCGGAGATGGTTAATGTCAATAACTCTCAATACTACAAAATGCTTAAGAGTGTAATGTAGTTCCTAAAATATGATGGAAACACCATAGTTTAAAGGATTTTGCTAGTAATAATCTTTCTCCTCTGATCAAAAAGTTAATAGGTTTGCTGTAGAAAATTTGAATAGATAATCATGTATTTTTTTAAACAACTGAAGTATGGTAAGTTTACTCTGAAACAGCAGATGAGCAAAAAGAAGAAAATACCCCATGTGGCATACCTAGTTCGCTGTCACCTGGAAAGACTTCTGTTCCTCGATTAGCTAGATCCTTCCAGTTCCTCCCTCTGGTTATGTACATGTACAGTCAACCCTCATTATTCGTGGATTCCATATTTGTGACGGAGCTGATTCCCTAAAAATGATTTGTAACCCCCAAATCAGTATCTACAGCCCTTTCAAGGTCATTCGCGGACCTGTGCAGAAGGGTGAAAACGCGAGTCACCTAACACATACCGTCGCCAACAGATGTCCAGCAAAACAAGTCTGCTTTCTTGTTGCGGTTCTCATACTATAGGTAAGCGTCCTTTTTGCGGTCTATTCACTGTCACGTTTTCACATTTTTGTGTGCATTGTTGGTGATTTCATTGTTAAAAATGGCTCACAGGTGTACTGAAATGCTGGCTGGTGTTCCTAAGTGCGAGAAGGCTGTGATGTGCCTTTGGAGAAAATGCCCACATTAAATAAGCTTCATTCAGGCATGAGCTATAGTGCTGTTGGCCGTGTGTTCAATGTTAATGAATTAACAGTAGATATTCAATCAGGTGTTTTTAAACATAAACACACAAAGAACGACGTTATGTATTGACCGGGTGATGAAAATGTTATGACCAGAGGCTCCCAGGACCCTACCTCTGTATTTCTCCTAGGAGCAAGAGAAATATTGGCTGAGTCAGCATTTGCCACAACTTTTTTTGAACATAACTTCCTGGGGTAATGGAGATCAAATTTAATTTTTTTTTCTTTTCTTAAAAATTTGAATTCCACTGTACTTTGTGCATTTTTCCTTGATAGTATATTTTTGATATTTTCCTGTGTCATTAAATGCTCTTTAACATCTTTTTAATATTTATGCAGCAGGACAGCATACAGATGGGATGTCAGTTTATTTAATAATCCTCCTTTTAGAGAATACTTACTAGGCTCTCCCCTAGTAAGTAACTTTTTACTACTATATGCAGTTCTGGAATAAACATCCTTGTAGCTTAATCTTGATCATATCCATGATTATTTCCTCAGGAAAAATTTTCTGCAAATGAAATTTTTGGAACACGGAATATGCAAATTGAGACTTTTGCTCTTTGCAAGATTGCTTTGTGATCTTTCTAGTATATTCCTTTCTAAAGAAGATTAAATTGGGCACCTGGGTGGCTCAGTTGGTTAAGCGACTGCCTTCGGCTCAGGTCATGATCCTGGAGTCCTGGGATTGAGTCCCGCATCGGGCTCCCCACTCGGGGGGGAGTCTGCTTCTCCCTCTGACCCTCCTCCCTCTCATGCTCTCTCTGTCTCATTCTTTCTCTCTCAAATAAATAAATAAAATCGTAAAAAAAAAAGATGAAATTAACAATACACTATTTTTATCAAATTTCAAAAACATAGGCATTTGAGGAAAAAACTAGTAAAGTTACTTTTATCTTTTATTTCGGTGGCCATTTATAGTGTTTTGATGTATTTAAGTTTCAGGGCCTTGTATTTCAGATGTGCAGAGAATTGCAGATTAGGTAAACGTTCGATTCCTTCAGTCCAGCCTCCTCTTTTGTACTGATAAAGTTGGAGGCTTGTTTGAATATTTTATTGTGAATTTAATTTTTTTTTAAACACACCAAACTACTGAGCTTTATTTTCTTCTGAATATTATCACCCATAGGTGTAGAGAACTCAGACTGTTCACCTCCATTTCCAACCCCTCTTAGGTTTCTCTCTTCTAGCTTTGTTTCAGATATCTAAATTCAGAAAATATGAGTCACACGTGTATTCTATGTAGGGACGGATGCTAAGTGAAGAGGGAACATGAAGACCCCCTGCTGCAAGGGAGATCCTGATTTCATGTCACAGGAGGAATCAAAGCAGAATTCGTTGGAAATACAGAGGCTGGAGCAAATATTACTTTCTGCTGTGTTGTCAACCCAAAGAAACAGCATGTGTGCTAGACATTGAAAGACGACTTATGTTCATGGGGGAAATTATCTAATGCCATAAATTTGCATCCTTCTACTACATTGGCAGATTTTTAATTTCGCTTATGATCTTGAGTAGGGAGCATGTCTAGCTTCTTTATTTTTAGCCTTGCTGCTACAAGAAAGCAAATGTGGATTTATGCTATGTAATTCTTATTTACAAAGTCCATGTGGCATTTCATAGTTTGTATGTTTCCTCTTGACAAATCTTTGGTTTGTTTCTGCAGTGCCTTTGTGATCGTAAATCATCAAATACGTAATGTTAGATTGAATACGTAATATTGGAGTGTGTCGATATATTTTAATTTATTGACATTCTTCCCTAATTTGATCATTTTGGATTTCATTCCACTTTTTGCTTATTACATGTAATACCAAGTGAACAACTTATTGCTTATATCTTTTTTATTTCTGGTGGGGTATTTTTAGTGCATATATTCCTATGAGCGGAACTACTTGGAAGTACTTTATTGCTTTTGTCATGTATTTTTATATTGCCTTCCAAAAATGTGTTGCTAATTAATAGTAATCCCTACAATAGTTACCTCATGATTGTGTGTTATGTGTGGTATATTAAAAAAAAAATCCTGCTTTCTTTGTGGCCATCAAATGGCATCTCAGGGTTGCTTTAATTTATATAGTTTTGATTACTAGCAAGGATCAATCTTTTTCTAATAGTATTTACTTTGCAATTTTGTCTTGTGTAAAATCACTGTTCATAATTTTTACCCAAATGGTTGCTTCCGAGAGCCTTTTCTTTGTCACAGTTAAGGTCATTCCATTCTTTATGGAGTTATTCCAAGTTAAATGTTTTGTGTGTGTAAAATGTAAAGCCTGTAACGTTTAACTTTTATAGACCCACTAGTAGAGAGGGAACAACACCTCACGTTATTGGGTTCTCACTTGGATGCAGACACTTTAAGGAATAAAAACACGTCTGAACCACCCTCATTATGACCTGTGAAACAAGCAGCCAGGGCTAGTCCAAAATGCTGAATTCCCAAATAGTTCACCTTCTGACATTGGAATGCCCCCAGGTATCCAGAGTCATAACGTCTTCTGCCTCACACAAATTCATCCATCCCTCTTCTGAGTTGTTATTCTACCTCTCTGTTGTGAAGCTTAATCCCAGTAGATTGTAATTCTTTTTTCTGTGTCTGTGTTTGTCCCTTCTGGATGCTTCCCAAGGAGTGGAAACCCAGTCAGATTCTTCTCCTCCTCCTCCTCCTCCTCCTCCTCCTCCTCTTCCTCCTCCTCCTCCTCCTCCTCCTTCCTTCTCCTCCCCCTTCTTCCTTCTCCTTCTTCCTTCTTCTTCTTTCTTCATGCCTAAGTTTGTTTATTCATTCAGCAAGAATTTATTGGATGTCTGAATGCTATCTTAAGCTTTATTGGGTAAGGAGTATATACAGGTGAAAAAACCTTGGTCTCTGTAATCTGGCCAGATCATTTACAGCGAGGGGAAAACTTGGGTCCCTATGTAATTAACAGAGTGTGAAGTCTGAGTTTAGAGCTTAGGATGGTTTTTAAGCACTAAAAAATACGGGTTGAGACACCATAAGGCTACAGTGATTGGGAATTATTGGGGAAAAAATATGTAATAACATGTTACAAATTTTTAAAGGTTATTTTCTCAAACTTGAGAGATTTTTAGTTAAATTGGCCTGGCCAATTGTAAATCCCCACCCTCATTCGTTAAAAATTTTGTCAGAGGAATGTAGTATTTAGAGCTGGCAGAGATCACAGAAATCATCTATTTAAAACTCCTTTTTACAGTCGAGGAAACGAAACTTTAAAGCAGTTGTGACTAGCTGAGGGCTTTTCCAAAAAGAAAATATTTCAAAAATGTAGAAGGGTAGATTTCCTCATAAATATGGTGGAAAACTTTACACATCTCTTTGCACATTTGAGCCCAAGGGTTTTAAATCAGATCCAAGAATAGTTTAGATTCACCCATATATGTGGGCTCTGACCGTGTGTCTGGCTGGCCTATCCCATCTTCATCCTATATGTACTTCCCAAAATGCTTCAGGGATCTGGGACCTGTGGTGATTCTTATTTTTTTTTTTTTTTAAGATTTTATTTATTTATTTGACAGAGAGAGACCGTGAGAGAGGGAACACAGCAGGGGGAGTGGGAGAGGGAGAACAGGCTTCCCGCGGAGCAGGGAGCCCAATGCAGGGCTCGATCCCAGGACCCTGGGATCATGACCTGAGCCGAAGGCAGACGCTTAACGACTAAGTCGCCCAGGCACCCCTGTGGTGATTCTTATATTTGTATGCTCTACGCTTTTTAAAAAATGAGATTGAAATTTGCTTTTGGTTTCTATTCTTGATCCTCTTTGTGACCAAGACCTAGATTAATTACTACAGGGTTTTGAGTTTTAGTTTTTCAGTATAATATATAATATGTAAAGGAATGCAATAAAATATGTTAAGGAAATTGTATTAATCATGCAACTGGCTGGCTGTGATTGTGTTTTTCACAATGTTTTATCTGAACTTTATGGTCAAGTGTTTTATTGTTTTTGAGAACAATCCAGTGTTTTCTTTTCTACTTTGCTTAGACTTTAAAAGATAAAGACAAATTTATCTTAATCACACCAGACAAAGCTAGCATAGTGGCCTCCACATGGGATTAGACTGTGTAAAGGACAGAAAGAAGCCTTTGAAACTGTATTGTCTCTTCACTGAATTATAAAAATTTAGAACTCCTACCTTATTTATTACATGGAAACTCTTTTAGTTAAGATAAGGACTCTCGGGCAAGAAACTCCACTTAGCATCTTCTAACTTGGGCTTTATTTTGGGTATGCGTCAGAGATTTTTGTTCTTGAGTACTTTTTAGGGGAATATTTGATTTCGCTGAAATACTAAATTTTGTATACATGTGTATTTTTTTTTTTCTGAAGGGGTTCATAGCATCATGAATCGTATCCTCAAAGGTGTCTTGAACAAAAAGATGAGGAGGAGAACCATTGCCCCAAACTTCGATGCAGTATCTGCAGGAATGCAGTAACTTAGGAAATGACAAACAACTTTGTTGTCCCTCTCTTTTTAAGCAAGTCCCTCAGAATGACAGAAATCAAAGTTCAGTGTTACCTGCACTTGTAATTTGCCCAATAATATGAAAAATACTCAAACTCATTGATTGTCTTTGAAAACAGCATGTAACTGAAATGGAGAGGACTTGGCCTAGGCTTGACCATTGATTGCTTCCACTTGATGTCCAAGAAAATTTCTGTGTAATGGACCTCATCCCTCACTGTTAAAATGAGAGGATAGATGTGAAGATTTCTGTGTGTGTGTGTGTGTGTCTTTCTCCCATAATTTCATTCATTAATTGGAATATAAATAAAATTAGAAATAAATACTAAAAGTATGATTTGATACCACCCCCAAATTATGGATTTTGTTTTGCTGTGGTTTCTTCAAAGACTGGGTCTCTAAAAAAACAATATTATACATTAGGATTTTCAACTGCTTAGTTTTTGTGAGGCTTTTACTATTTTCATACTTTTGGTTTTTTTTTTTTCTCATCTGATCAGTATTCCTGTTTCTTGAAAATAGGGCCATTGAAGGAATTTTGATAATTGGATTGAGTGCTGTTTAATGACATTGGGCTTTTGAGTGGTGATGACTAGAATTTATGTGCCCAGTGGTTTGTCTGACTTACTTGTTTCATTTTATAATAATCATCTCAAATTCAAACACAAACAGGGGCACCTAGGTGGTTCAGTCCGTTGAGCATTTGCCTTTAGTTCTGGACATGATCCCGGGGTTCTGGTGTCTAAACCCATGTCAGGTTCCCTCCCCAGTGGGGAGTCTGCTTCTCCCTCTTCCTCTATCCTTCCCCCTGCTTGAGCTCTCTCTCACTCACTCTCTCTCTCTCAAATAAACAAAATCTTTAAAAAAAATTTCAAATACAAACATAATCATTCCTTCAATTTAAAAAAAGGCTAAGAAAAAAAATCTTTTAATAAAAATAAAAAAGGAGGACGCCTGGGTGGCTCAGTCATTGAGGGTCTGCCTTCAGCTCAGGTCATGATCCCAGGGTCCTGGGATCGAATCCCGCATCGGGCTCCCTGCTCTGCGGGAAGCCTGCTTCTCCCTCTCCCACTCCCCCTGCTTGTGTTCCCTCTCTCGCTGTGTCTCTCTGTCAAAAAATAAATTAAAAAATAAAAAATAAAAATAAAAAGCTAAGGTTATAATACTACTAACAGCAACTCTTGTTGGTTTGATGTCATGGTTAGTAATTTCTCTGACTTTCCCACGGTCTTCTTTCCTTGGCCTTAGAGACAAAGAAACAGTGTTGGGCTGAAAACATCAGACATTGTAGAGCCACTCAGAAGTGAAGGGTTAATTTCTGGTTAGGATATTGTGGAATGAATTTGTTCCCCCCAAATTCATTTGTCAAAGTCCTAATCCAGGTACCTCAAAAAATGACTGTATTTGGAGATAGGGCCTTTACAGAGGTATTTAAGTCAAACTGAGGTCATCAGGGTGGGCCTTAACCCAGTATGACCTCATTCCTTATAAGAAAAGGAGATTAGGACACAGCCAAACACAGGGAAGACCATGTGAAGACATGCAGAAAGATGGTCAGGTCAAGGAGAGAGGCCTCGGAAGAAACCAGCCTTGCTGGCACCTTGACCTCAGATTTCCAACCTCCAGAACTATGAGAAAATAAATGTCTGTTGTTCAAGCCACCCAGTCTGTGGTACTTTGTTATGGCCACCCTGGCAAACTAATGCAGGGGGCCTTGTTTAAAGAGTGATTAAAACAGCTCAGTTAATCAAATGAAAAAACACATCTATCATTTTCTTCAGAAACAAGTTTTTATTAATGTGGCTTCCTCATAATCCCTTTGAAGGTGTCCTAAAACCATTGGTATTTTGTTAATTAATTTTCTAATGGCAGCTCCTTCAAACAGCAGGTCAGTATGTTGTCTTTAAAGTATTTTCTGTGAAGCTTCAGGAAACCTATATTTGCAAAAAATAATTTGAGTTAATCATTAGGATTAATTGCTTCATTCTCATCAAAATATTACTTGATCTTCTTTGATGGTTTTGTTTTGTTTTTGTCCCAACACTTTACAAAAACATATCAGAGGGTTTGTGAAATATTTGCCAGACAGAGACTGAAGGACAAAGTCTACTGGCTGACTGAATGACAAGAAATTAAACCCAATTAGTTACAAAGTAGGTGGAAGGTGTCAGGGGCTATTCCCACTTTCTTCCTGTTTCTCAAAGTAATTTAAGAACAGTGGGGAAAAATGAGGGAAAGGGAGAAAGTACAATTTTATCACCTCTGTTCTCAATTTGGTCTTGATGTCAATTTCTGGTAGGAAAAAAACAAATAGAAAAACCCCCACCTCTTTGCAATCATAGAGGTATTACAGAAAGCAGTACTCTTAAGTTTACTTTCTTCTTTTGGCTTCATATCAGAGTATATCTAGATCCTATCATTTTTACAACTTTGTCCTGGAAAATATGGGAAAGTCAGCCTATGCAATTAAATGCAAAATCAATGTAAACTGCCCAAAGGACTAACATATTGGGTATTAGCTTGTAGAGACAAATGCTTCTTCAGTCCTCTTGTGATTCTACTCCTATTGGATATAGAAATTTAAGGCTTAATCTTTATTATCTCAGTGTTCTAGTTGTAGCAGAGTGAAAAGGAATAGCAGTCCTTTTTCTATCCTTCCCCAAACCAGAAAGATACATGTTGCATTAGAAATACCATACTAGCTTCTGGGTGTTTTTAGGCCATGATAGATATAACATTCTACAGTACAATAAAAGAAAATTTGTCTTTTGCCCTGAAGTTATATTTTAGCTTTTGTTAAATTCTTATCTACCATAAGATTGGAAGGAGAAAAGCATATGTAGCATTTCCAAGAGTTTGCTGGAATGCAGTAGAAGATACTCTAATAAATGTGCACAGGGTTTACTTTGGAATTTTGTAGGTGAAGGAGAAATCTGCTCTTTGGCAGGAAGGTTGTGGGTAGCACCCAAGCAGATGTTTTTAGATACTACCTAGGTGGAAGCTTGTGGACCTCAGTTTAGCCAAGACACAGCTATATTGCTTGCCGGTGGTGTGTGACCTTGGAAAGATGGGTCAGTCATTTCTGGTCTTCAGTTGTACTTCCGTGATGACATGAAGGAGGTGGATGAGATTTTTGGTTCTTTCCTTTAAGGGGTCTCATCTTTAAAGATTTTATTTTTTATTTATTTATTTGACAGAGGGAGATACAGCGAGAGAGGGAACACAAGCAAGGGGAGTGGGAGAAGGAGAAGCAGGCTTCTTGCGGAGCAAGGAGCCCGATGCGGGGGCCTCGATCCCAGGACCTCTGGGATCATGACCTGAGCCGAAGGCAGACGCTTAACGACTGAGCCACCCAGGCGCCCCTAAGTGGCCTCATCTTTAAATTATTTTAAATGTTATTGAGATCAGTGTAATAAGCATGTATTTAAACACATACTGAATTTAAAGTATTTTTTCCATGATGTATTATCTTAGTTAACAGACGCTAAAAAGAACAATTATTAATAGGTTCGAGGGAGTCCACAGAGTTCTATATTTTTGTGTAGTTTTATTTGTAAATTAAAAAATAGTTTTTATATTTGGGGTGCCTGGGTGGTTCAGTCCGTTAAGCATCTGACTCTTGGTTCCCGCTTGGGTCATGAGCTCAGGGTCCTGGGATCAGCCCTGTGATGGGCTCCACACTCAGGAGTCTGTTTGGGATCCTCTCTCTTCCTCTGCCTCTGCCCATCCCCGACCCCCCATGATCTCTCTCTATCTCTCAAAATAAATAAATAAAATTTTTAAAAATAAAAAATAGTACTTTTATTCAAAAAGGAAGGGAAGAGCCAGGCTAATCTCCAAGACCCTTACAGCTATAGCATTCAAAAACTGTTTTGAGGCATGCTAACTACATTTTAGTTTGTTATCACTGAAACCACAAAGATATACTAAAAGGATATAATCAAAGAGTTTGTAAAAGCAGAGTTTATGGTATTGAAGACTCTGTCCACCAGACATGGGTCTGAAGTGTGGAGGTCTCCATTAGGTCAGGAATCAGGCTCTGTCTTGTTTCCTGCTGTATTCCTGGCACCTTTCATATACATTTAGGTACTGTGGGCCCAAAAGATAAATATGTGTTGCTGAATGTATCTCTTGCAATAAGACCTGGTAAGAGTACAAATCATAATTTCAGCTACCCTTTCTTTAAGAAAAAAAAGAATTACAACCAAATAAGAAATCGGTAAATTAGGTTTAATTAACCATGTGCTTTAGAAAAGATTATTGGACTTGAACAAAATTGTAGTTGAAATTGTTTTAAATTATTTAAATAATTTGAGGACATTTAAAGTGTGGCTTTATTTATAGACTATCAATTTGTATGCAACTTCTTGGGGAAAAAAGAGTGTGAAAATCTAGATATTCGTAAGTAGACATAATAACCACTTAAAAAGTTCCTTACATCTAGGAAATGCGATTAACTATAATAATAATTATAATGTGAAGAAAGGTATGCCATTGGTTATACTTTCTACGTTGAGACTGAATATTACTGTTTGATTTTTCTGTGATAATTATTATCTTTGAAGGACTTCTGTGGTGTTTTGACTCCTTTATTTGAAGTCCTAATTTTTTTTTTTCCAGAAAGTTATCAGTTCATGGTGTCCTGATCTGCTTAGAGTCAAAGTAAGTTTATTTGGCATTTAGGCTTTTATACAGTCTGTTTCTTGCAGTTCTTTATAACAAAACAGTCTTCTGGAGTGTATAAATGGTTTTGAATGGCAAGTAAAGGGAGTATACTTCTGATCTGTTGTCAAACTCTGTTTCCTTCTCTTTTCTGTGTATATTGAGTTATGAGAAAGAACAAATGAGTCAAACTAAGTCCCAGGCATGCAGATTTTTATTTGCTTATAAAGCTCTTTTAGCATAGTTATTTTAGAAGTTATACTTAAGTATAATAATCTATGTATTTTTTTCTAAGTCAGCTGTAGTTTTTTTCCCTGTGAATTTGCACTTTATTCTTTACCCAGCATCCAGTATAAAACTCGTGCTTTCTCTCATGGTACACAGTATCTGCTTTCATTCTTTTTTCACTTACACTACTTTGAGTTGTGGTTATCTTTTGATAAGTAGAGACAGTCCCCAGTTTAGAAACACTCGACTTGCTGCAAAGGTGGCCACCATGGGACGCTCCCACCCCCACCCAGCCAGCCCAGTAGGAAGCCTTCCCCACCACTGGGGGCGCTATTGGCGCTGGAAATCTTTATTCCCCTGCCCGCCCACTTTGGGAGGTCCCCAACTCCCCAGAGCCCTCTAGGCCAGACCTACACCCAGGACATTCCTCCCCCATGACTCTGTCTGTGTGCCTTCAAGGGCATGAGATAGCAGGCGATGCTGTGAGGTCCCTGGTGCTATTCATTCACTCTGCTCTAGATTAGAAAAGATCCTCCGACCTTGATTGCAGACGTCCCCATGATTTTCAGTTTAGTTTGGAAAAACTTGTGGTTCAAATGTCAGATTTATAAATTAACCTTCAAAGCCATTTGCACGTTCAGGGCTTCTTATGAATAGCTTATTTCTGATACTAGATTTTCACTGTCGTTGTGCAAGGACAGTTGCTTAAAAGTGCCTATAGAGATGCCAGAGATTTTGGTTTATATGCTCAAAAATGTAGATCGTTTGCTGAGTACCAGTATGTCCTCCCCCCGCCAAAAAAAGAAGAAATTGTACTTTAATTTGACGTGAAGGTCTCTTTTTCTTTTAACCTATTTTTGTCAGCTTAGCATTATAAATTAGTTGCTTCTTACCCATTAAGCCTAATTAATCAAGGTAGCATTTAATTTTCTCTGACTTACTGTCTGGTTTAATATTTTTGCCAAGCAGCCTAGTTACCAAAGAATCATCTTTCCATTTTGACAAGTCAAGTATGTCTACTTGAGGAGCTTGTGTTTGTAAATTTTATATTCTGCCTTCTCTCAGGGGGAGGGAGAAAAGATGAGACAAACAACACAAATCTGAGTATTGGTAGCCTGGATTCACTTGCCCTTCTATGTACCACAGCTGTCATTTCCCTGGCCAGGACTCCCATAATGAACGTCTGGTCAGCATGGGTTTTTTGTTTTCTTTTCTTCTTGATTTTAAGATCGGAACAGAGCAGAAGGTATATTGCAGCAGAAGACAATGACAATGAAATCGTCTTGCCACACTTTAAAAAATACAACAATATTATATTAAAGGAATCTGTATTCGGGTATTGAGGTAGTCCAGGGGAAGAGAGAGGATAATTTTTTTTTTTTTTCCTTTTGGACCCAAAGTAATAGATTGAATGAAGATGATCCAGGAGTAAAAAACCCAATGTGCCGAAATGGTGTCATTGCAGGAGGGCATGATACCAGTGGCCTTCAGACTCTGTGGTTTGTTTGTCTTGGCATGCCTGTATGTATAGAGGGCATTTTAAAATCCCTGGGCACGTGGGAGAGGGAGAAGATGCTTTTAGTACTTTATCCCAGTTACTGTTTCTGTTAGAACATGTGCTTTTGCTTTCTTCAGGCCGGCTTGTTGTGTTTACATCATTCCGTCTTTGTCCCTCCTCGTGGCATGGGGAGAACCGCTTTATGCTTTACCATGCTTCTCTCACACAGATGCACAGCCCTTTGTGTGCTTTGCATCAAACTTGTCTTTCATCCTGTCTTTTGTGTCTTTTGCGAGGAAATTGATCTCATAAAGAATGCTATCAAATTCATCAACTGGCAAAAAATATCATTTCAAAGTCTGAGGAAGAGACATAAAAAGGAGGCAATTGTAAGATGGACTGTTTCAACAGATTGCTTAGCAGAAAATATTAAATCTGCCTCGCACGCCATTAAATCACTCTGGGCATAACTAGCCAAAGAATTTCACAATGTGGATAACCTCCAGCCCTCTGACTGTATGCAAAGTAGGAGGCCTGAATGTGAGCATTGTGTTATAAAACCTTAAGCTGGAGAGAGACTAAAAAGCCCAATCTTGCTGGTTATTTTGGACATTCAAATGCTGTCTAAGAGAAAAGAACTCATTATGACTCAGTTCCGTTAATTAGACGTAAATTACCATCTTTTGTCTGATACAAAAGAAGGTAAAGGGAACTCTGCAAGACCAGAGGATACAGAAATTCTAATGAGATGAGAGCATGGGCTGGGAAACTGCCTGAATACAAGGAGCCATTGAACTTGAGGCAAGCCCCTAGTGTGGCTTGTGTATGAGCAAAAAGCAAAAACATACATTTGTAATTGTCCAGATTCATATGCTGTTTAGAACCACGGTCAATGTCCCCACAGTGCTGGAGGATCCTGATTTTGACAGGATGTGAGGCTGGCCCAGGGAATTTGCCCTTCCACTCCTGATTATACTCTGAAGATTTTTGTTACGTATACAGTCTATTCTCAGTGGGAGATGAAAGACCTCAAATGTGACTGAATGAGAAGTAAAGGACCTTTTACTTATAAACAATAACGGCTTAATAAATAAAGGAAATTAGCAAAGTTTGACCAGGAGACTTAAGGAATTAGAAGGAGAGGAATTGCTTAAGCATAACAATAACTGGAGAACTACAGAATTCTGATGTTGGAGAGGACTGAGGGGTAATTCTGGAACTGAAAAGCTACTTCATTAAGCTAAGAAAATAGTAACCCCATTAATCCCTCCTTTGGAAATGTATAAACACATTTTCTTAATTGCATCAACTTCTCAATTGCAAACCAGGTTGTTCCAGAGTAAATTTAGTTTCACTGTTTCTACCTGCTAGAATGTTGAACTTCTCCCTTTTGTTAGGCAGAAATTAACATGGTCTCAAAGGCCCTATAGTCTGGTCACTAATTATGATTAGTTTCTGAAACAAGTTTATAATATAGTGGTGAACATGCTTCCCGGTAGATGATACTTGTATTACCCTTTGAGAAGATCGGCACAGTAGGAGTTTATAACCTGTGTCCTGCGGCATTGACTGTCATGTTATTCACATGATCCAAATGCTAATTTCATAGGATATTATAATATCAGAAGTAATTAATCAGTTCGTTCATTCAGCACATTAAATATGTAGTAAGTCCCAAAGGCAGTGTTACGCAGTATGGATTGTAGGGTCATGATGACCCTAGTGCTGGGAAGAGGGATAGAGAGTACAGGACCAGACTGAGAAGAAAGTTTGATTTTCAGATGCACATGAACGTGGCAGCATCAGGCAAGTGCCAAGCAGATCACTGGCCATAGTTTTCTGAAGATGGAGGTTAAACCTGGGCTACTAGGTCGAGATCTAGGAGCTACCAGTAAGGAGTTGTTTGTTAATGCCACGTGGTGGTGGATGAAATCATACAAGGTGACTTAGAAGAGCCATGACATGGAAATGATGCCCCAGGGAATGAAGATTTAAGGGGCAGGTGGGCAATTAGAAGCCTGAGATGGGAAATCAAGCCTATTCAGAGAAGCAAGGGGGGAGGAAACAGAATAGGTTATTGTGATTGCTAGGTGGAGGAGTATCTTTTCTCCACGCATTTGAGCTGTGCGGTGTGTGTATCTGTCGGTACATGTGAATTGTATGTGTGAGGGGTGGGTGTAGAGACTGACAGTTACAACTAAGAAGTGCATTAAGATCAGGCCTGGAGAGAAAAATGACCATTTTTGAACAGGTTTATGTCCTATGTACAAGGGAAGTGTAAAGACAGATGTTGAAAAAGGAAAGGATGTCTCTACATGACGTCAGGGTCAAGGACACAATTGGAAGGCTAGTCGTGAAGGACTTCCAAGTGGAGTCCTAGAGTGAGGAATGAGTGTGACTGGGGATCGGTTTGTAGGATGAAGAGTGGGGAGTTGAACTTTGACCATGGCTGATAGCCTCCATCTTCCCAGAGGCGCTGTGGTCTTGGCAGATGAAGTTACCTATAGGTTGGGCCGAGCCTAGCGAAGGTTCAGAATGGTCCCTGAGGGAACGGGAGCAAGAGGGATAACAAGGACAGCAACAAAATAAAATCATAGGTACCGATCACTCAGTTAGGACTTGAGGCCTGCGCTGGAGCAGATGCATAGTTACAAGATTTTTCTCCAGAAACTCTCAGCTTCTGCATCTGGATGAGACATTGTACTTTGCTCTATTGATCCCAGTTTTTGAGGTTTTGCTGGATGGATGAGGTTTGAAGGGTCAGGCCAAACTGGAACAAACAGTTGTTTAGCTGGCCACGAAGCTAGTAATGGTGTCTGGGGTGTGTGTGTGTGTGCGTGCTGCACTGCCCCTTGCTCCCCAGTATCCTTCCTTCTCTGTGAAATAGTGTTGAAACTGGCTTCCTTCCTATGTGGTTTGGAGAAACCAGATTAATAGGGAGATTCTCTGGCATTTTTCAGATAAAGACACAAAAGCAACTCCTAAAATGTCAGTAACTCTTACTGCTATTCTTTGGTACTCCTGAGTCTCCCTGTAAAAACAAAACAACAAAGAAACTACAATAAACGAAATGAGAAAAATCTCTTCCCCCTTGTGCTTGAGCTTAGTGACTTTCTTGCAGAACTAGCCCCATTGGTGTCCTTAGAATTCTGAGTAAGGGGTTGACTTTTGTCTTTAGAACTGCTGGCCAGCTTTCAGGTGACAGAAAAATGGCAGGTACTGCCTTTGAGTAGTATTTGTAAAGGCTCAGAGGCCAGTAGGTATACAGAGAATTAAATAAATAGGATTCATTTATGCTAGCTGCTGGCACCGAGTCATGTATTGTTGGTATTTGGTAATTCGATTTTGTCAGACAAAAGTCTTCATGGCTGATTTGCTTACTGGCTACCCAGGACAAGCTTCAGATTACGTGTGAACCAAGCTGGTGGGGGGTGGGAGGGTGGGGAGCTCTCTAAGCTCTGCAAAATTGCTCTCTGCTGAACTCTGCAAGGCAAATAGATGTAGAGCTCACTAAGCCAAAATATGTACCATCCCACCCCCATGCAAAAATGTGATTCTGAGGAGTTGATTGCAGAGCCAACGTGGCATGTTCTCCAAATGCTGAATTCAGGACAGTGATTGAGAACCCCTGACTTGATGGTATCCGTGCCTAGTTTCCATTTGCCTCAAAAGAAAAACATGGTTTGATTCATTTGACTATAGTGTGTGTATGTACATTTTCAGGCAGCTTTTTTTTTTTTAATTCTTATGTTAATCCCCATACATTACATCATTAGTTTTAGATGAAGTGTTCCATGATTCCAGGCAGCTTTAAAATGCATCCTACCTTTTAGGAACGAGAGACCAAGTTGAAATAAACGTTCAATAAGGTGTGGAGACTTGGTGAGTCAGTTTGGGACTGACAATAAGGAAAATCTGTGTTCTTGTTCTTGTTCAGCAACTAACCAGCTTTGTGACCTTGATTGAGTTGCTTATATTTGGGGTCTTAAGTTTCTTCACCCATGAGGTGATCTTTAAGGTCTCCCCCCCCCCCAGTTTTTAATAATTTATAATCCTTTAAGTTGTGTTTAAAAGATACAAACATTTTTTTCTTGCTCTTTCCTACTTACGCCAAAGTGGTCCTGCTTTTTTGTGTGGACAGTGGTGCTTATGATCAAACTGTAGATTACCCAGGTTTCTGTTGGATCAAAGTGCTTCTTTTTCAGATTTTTATTCTTCTCTTTATCGTGTGACTTTTGGGCTCTTTGTCTGTTCATTAGTGCCTCCAGCAGAAGGTGGGCAGGGACAATAAAATATGAAATTTAGGCAAGACGCTGCTGTAGTCTTAGTCCTGATGCTGAAAATGAGTTTCTTGGGGGATGTTATCTTTAGTTACTTAATTACACTATCTGTGTCTCCAGGAGCTAATTGAGGGAATGGCTCTGCAAAACAGATCAACAGCAACAAACATGTTTTACCAGGCTTCCCGTCGGAAGTCCATAGGCAGCAAATTTAATATCAGCATTCTTTTCTGCTCAGTTGGCATAAATTGTCACTTGCTTTTAGGCTGCTCACAAAGTATTTTTAGACTCCTTTAGTTTCGTTCACTGTGAAGAAGAAGAACAAACCCAGCCCCTGTGGTCAGAGACCAAAATGAGAAAGAACCTTCTAGTTGGCGCAAACCAGCCCTCCACCAGTGCTGAAATACTCCCCCTTAAGATAGGGTGTGCACTCCTGCCTGTGGGTATTGACAAGATTTTTCCTGTTTGTTTGTTTGTTTGTTTTACTTGTGTCCTAAATAATGAAAAAAATTTACAGCGTATTTGCGTTAGATTCAGGAAACTAAGTACAATTAAGAAAACAACCATTCAAGGAACAGCTGTGTGGCCATAAAACACCATGTGTAACACACCATTTTATAATCTAATATAAAATCGGATTAATGAGAGGATAAGAATTGCTCTGTGAATCTTTGAACAATTTGTAGGAAAAAAATGTACATTAATTTCTAGATGGGGGTGCCGAATAAAATCTTTTGTGTGACAAAATACTTACTAGGAATTTGATCCACTTGGGCTAGTCCATATCAATGTGCATGATGCAGTCTCCAGAGAAGAAATTTAACCACGACTCTTAAGTTTTAGTTGCCATTTTAAGAACTCTTTGAAAACCTTGAGGTGAATGTGATCCTTACTTTAATAAGTACAAAATATTTGGATCCGTCACTTGGTTACAGTAAAATGGTCAGTAGTTCATAGCAAGGTTTTACAAGGCTATAATCCTGCTCTTGGACTTGATATGGAAAAAAGTGCTATTTAACAGATGGCAATGAAGAAAACTATAAACTCTTGCTTTCTTACCTGCTGATGCTGTGTATTTTGATCAAATGAAATACCCCACTCTAAAATGTTTCACCTGTGACTAACTTTATTCACATATATGTCATTACCTTAATGCTGAATTATATGTGATGTTCGATAACCACTAAGCTAACCATTTAACCATAGCGACAGGTGCTAATGCTTGTAGCATAGAAAATAATTAATCTTACAAATGCAACGTGATCATCCTTCAGGAAAGTCTTATGAACAGGGGTGCCTGGGTGGCTCAGTCGTTAAGCGTCTGCCTTCGGCTCAGGTCATGATCCCAGTGTCCTGGGATGGAGCCCCACATCGGGCTCCCTGCTCAGCGGGAGGCCTGCTTCTCCCTCTCCCACTCCCCCTGCTTGTGTTCCCTCTCTCGCTGTGTCTCTCTCTGTCAAATAAATAAATAAAATCTTTAAAAAAAAAAAAAAAAAAGTCTTACGAACAGTCCTGAGGCCAGATGGTATTTTCCTCATGAAGCATGGTTACTTACACATGGTAGTGAAATGATACAATTAATGTTGTACTTCACTCATGTGATGGAGAAAATTTACTTTTGCAGGATGATCTAAGAACTAAGATTTATAATATTGGAACTTGCAAAACATTAGCAGATAAAATACTACAACTAGTTTGTTAAAAAAGTTTAAAAATAGCTTGTTTGTGAGGGATTCCTTATAATTTTAAAACATTTCCTAAAAGTTAATTTTAATATCTAAGCTATTTGCTTTTTGAAAAAATTCCTTCAAATGGCTCTTCTCTGGGCTTCAACAATAAATGAATCAGTGACTATTTATTTTGCCTAGTACTGGACCAAATGCTTCAGGGTATAAGATGGGACCTGTCCTAAAGGAATAAAATATATCTGGGGAGAATTACTAACTTAACAGTTAAAAAACAATTAAACGCTAAATTGTTAGAGTTGAAGGATTTCAGAAAAGGAGAGATTATCCTGACCTAGATGGACAAATAACGTCTTGGGCTGGCTCTATCTAGAATGATGAGTTTGTGTAAGTGAGTCCTGTAGTGTCCAAGAAATCAGGCTGGGCCTCACAGACGCCTTTTCTCAATGAGGAGGCCAAAGCTCAGAGCTTAGTCTTTTACCCTTTATCACAAAGCCGCTCAGTGGGCTACTTGTTTGGAGCATAAGAAGGCATTCAAGGTGGAAGGAGTGGTTCAATGAAAGACGCGAAGGTAGACACAGCTATACTTTCCAGGAGTTAGGAGGTGCTAAGCTTAGAAGGAGTCTGCACATGACTGGAAATCTGATTTAGGTATGAAGCATGACCTTTTTGATTACTGTTAAATATTTTTCCCCGTATTACAAGGCATGGAGTATCCTAGGTGCTCAGTAATATTAGCTGATGGAGTGAAGGAGAACTGAGAAATTTCCCAATTTACTGTATAACACGTAAGTTAGGTTGGTCATTGGGTAAAATTTTAGCAGGAACATGATTTCACAAATAAGCCATATTAGGTGAACAACATAACTTTAAACTCTATCAAAACTCATGAAAATTTGTTTCAGCGTTCTTCGATCAAGATTTCAGGGTTTTTGTTTTGTTTTGTTTTTTGTTTTTAAGTATTTCCTTGTCCTCTGTTATCTTGGGCTGTGTTCGTTTCTGAAAGACCTATTAAATTTATGGGATATCATCTAACAACTTCAAAATTTAGAAAGTGAGGCATTTTATAGCACAAACCAACCAGTTAGGATTATAAACTTGTGTCTTAACATAACTGCTGTGAAATTTTAATTTCTTTCTGAATAGGAATAGGGGAAATTTCAAGTTGCTTTATTAAGTAGGAAATAAAAACTGAGATTGTTGTATTCTGGTATTATTTGTAGTTTTCAGAATATCCCTGAGAGGCCCTTGCTTCTGTCTTAGATTTTCAGGTAATGACCTTCGATATTCATTGCTAATTTCTCTTTTGCCTTAGAGCAAGTGTCTTTTTGGTCTTTGCTTTGCCCTCAGGGTCTTGTCTTTCCTCCGCCTTCTGGTAAATTAATTACAATTACCAGAATGTTCTTCTGTCTCTTTTGAATATCAGCCCTGCATCCTCTTTCTGAGGAATCTGTCACTCATCACTGAAAGCTCCTCAGGGTCCCTGGTTCAGAATCTGGGTAAAGTCATTCTGGAGAATTTCAGTTTGTGTGTTAGAGGTAGGAATGTATTTTTCTGACCTCGAGTTTCCCTTTGCTAAAATTTTTATTTTTTTTATTACTTTTAAATAAATGGGCCAGTTTTTAAAAATCAGTTAAGTCCCTATGATCATATGACATATGACTTTTTTTCTCTGGGAAAAAAAAGTTCACTTTTCAAAAAGACGACCCGCTCTATCTGCTAGAATTAAAATCTCTGTCATAGGGCATTGCCCTAGCCATGCAGGGACAATGTCCACTTGACAGAGCTCTTCCCTTCCCAAGGACGGGTCATCTTGCCTTTGACTTAGTAGCCGGACTGGAATTGGGAATCTGCCACTTCAAAACATTGACCAGAACATCCTTTCTTTTCCTTTTTTTTTTCCTTAATAAATTAATCGTATAAAGGAAAAATCATTCATTGGGATTAGGAAACTTAAGCTATGATCTCTGAAAAAGTAGAATAATTTACCTCAAAGGAAAATACACAGCTTATAGAATCAGAGATCATCGGAGAGACCCAAATAAAGCTGAGTGTGTATTTTGATTGTCTATAGACAGGACTTGGACCCACACAGGAATGCAAATAAAGTAAACCCTCTGCTCTGCCTCTACTGTAAAATATTATTTGGAGGATATATTGCTGTATTTTAAGGACCAGTGGGGAAATTAAACAATAGAACAGAGAGAATGATTGGAGAGCAAGGGTATTTATAATCTAGAGCAAGGATGAAAAATGTCGCTTGTCCCCATCTATGGACGGTGAGGAGGAGGAGAATGACTTTTTAACTTTAGCTTTATTTTGGGAAATTAAGCTAAGCCTAGGAAGGAACCTTAGACAATTTAGGTAGTTAAATGTTGAACTGTTTTAATTATTTATTTAGTAAATATTTGTTAGGACTTATTAAAATTTCCTAGATGTAAAGACAACTAAGAAATATTCCTGTAGGCTTAAGGAACTGGAAGTCCATTAGTAAAACCAGGTGAGGAGATAATTACAGCTCAAAGGGGGGGTGGGGTTTGAGAATAGACAAATGATGTTATTAATGTCCAGAGGAAAAGTCCCATTCTAATATAAGCAGGGATTTTGGATGTTGTTGTACTAGTTTTCCTTTATTAAAGGAAATTCTTTAAATCTTGTTTTAATTTCTAATTTGATAATACCTTCCTTTGTAAGTTTTCATTTTATTCAGTTTGAAGATTCTGTAAATATCTGATGTAATTGATCCATTTAATATTTATTCCAAAGATTATGGCTTCTGCCATTATAAATAAGCAGAATTATATGCTGTTACTCAGCTGGTTGGTTTTTAACCATCTTAACATGCTTAAAACAGCAAAGCATGTAGCCAATATACCAGAAAAACCATAACTGTCTAAAAAAGGAAAGATGAAATTAACATGTATTACTATTTTGGCTATTTGCTGCAAATAGCACCCGGGTTTCATTCTCAAAATGGAAGATGGATAGATGCTTCTATAGATGATGATGATGATGGTGGTGATGGTGGTGTGGTAATGACAATGTTATCCCTTTATTGAGGGCAAGAGACAGAAGTACATGGAGTTCTTCTTGTGCATTAACTTAGCTAATTTTCACAATTCTCTGCTTTTTCATCTATCAGGATTGGCAGAGGTGGTTGGATATAATTTTGTGAGTGATCTGATGAACGAATCAGTGCTTTCCCTAAAACCTTTCTCAAGCTTGAGAAATAGAAGGGCTCCTTTCACTGAAAATGTAAATTGTATCTTGGTAGTTATAAATGTGCAAAATATGAAACTCGTTAAACCTTTATCATACATCTCATATAATTGTAAAAGCAAAATAACAGTAAACATACACCAAAAAAAACTAAAAAGCCTTTAAAATTGGAATTAAAGTGTCGATTCATTGTCCTGGATGATGATGTTTTGTCGAAACGATCATTATACAAAGAATGCCTGTGTTATGCTAGGTAGTTCAGTATTCTCATGTATTCATGTGTCCTATGACAGCCAACTTTTCTTACTGCTTTCCTTATTCAAACTATGTCAAAACTTCATACAATGAAGGTATCGGTATAATTTCATCTTTGCTTGACGAGAGAATCATCTACATATTAAGTTCACCTTTCCATCACTGCTTGGTATCATTTTGTACATGTGGACACAAGTGGGCATCACGTGCTCTTGTTAACTTCAAAGATTATCATGTGAATAAGAGCAGAAGCTTAATTTTCCTGTAGAGAGAGAATTTGTAGTTTCCCAGAATTTGTTGGCCACATCTCCCTGCCTTCTCCTCCTGGCAACATGCTAATGAAATTAATGCAATGGAAATAATAAGAGATAATGAATGTCTAGGTGCTTTGCAAAGCTCTTTCTATGCACTATCTCACTGAATCTCGCAGCAACCCTAGGCGCTAGGTAGTCTTGTTACACTGTTTTTGTAAGTAAGGACATTGGACCTTGAGCATAATAAGTAAATTCCTCCCAAGGTCACATGATAGAAAATCACACTGATTTTGCACCCAGGTGCTCTCACTCCAGCCCCCAACAGAAGCTTCATTTCTTCACTGATTCTATAAATATGTATAAATGTAACTTCCAGTGCACCAAATACCAGACCAAATGCTTCCCATGTTTTATAATCTTTACAACAGTCTCAGTAGAGAGATACTGTCATCTGCCTTTAGTAAGGTAAGAAGGCTCAAGGTCACCTTTTTAGTAAGAGTCATTCCCCCCCCCCACCTTAAAAGATATAAACATTTCAGGACTTGTAAAAGGGACAATTTTAAAAGCAGAACTTAAAATAGTGTTTTCATTTTCTAGAGATTCAGGAGCTTGATTTATATTTTTCAAAGAAAAACAATCAAATAAGAGCTCCTGTATTTATATTGATTTTTTAAAAATTAAAAAAAAAAAAGTCATTCGAAAACGGGCCTGTTAAGCTTTTTAAAGGCCTCCATTGTATGTGAACCTTGACAAAGGATATGAAATAAATGCCTTGTGAAATGAAGTTCTCTACATTAAAAACATTTTTGGTCAGCAAATTTTGTGGCAAATTTATTGATGCAGTAAATATTTCATTTACTAATAGGGCTATCTGGGAGGAGATTTGTTTACACTGGAGAACTGAAGGAAATGCAGTCCAAATTATAGGCATAATGATTCTCATTGATATTCTTGCAGTACCCTCTAGCTTATATGCATCTATAAAATGATGATTTTTTGAAAAAAATAAAACCGTCTGTGTCACCCTCTATATAATTTATGTTAAATTATCGACAGTTAGTATACTGATAGCCCAGACAAAAATAGGAATTCTAAGCGAGTGTGTCTTTGGGAGCATATGTGTATATAATTAGATACATATACACAGAATCGTGTGTGTAACCTGTAAGTCCAGATAAGGTTCATATGCTTTTGAACATTGATGGATTTTTATTTTGAGTTTATGATAACCACTAATGTGTTCAAGTATTACTTTGCAGAGAGCAGAAATTATTGCCTTGGGCACAATTATTTAAGGTCTTTCGATTACTTTTGTTTGGAGAATAATACATTGTAATAGTAAATATATCATAAAGCTCAAAGTCTCCCTGTGTTACATGTAAATGTTTCATGGAAATCTCTTGGTTTGTTTTGTATTTGGTCCCTATCATTTGGATAGGACCCTCTTGTCTGTTTTATTACTTGGAACTCTTTATTAGTGACTTGCTAAGTCCTAGAGGAATCCAGTGCTTAACTAGAGGGACAGAGTCCCAGACCTGGTGGCCTGGTGGACGTGGTGGGTCAAAGGGACAGTTAAGAAGCACAGGCAGGTTGCAGGCTGGGTGTCCAATGCTGTTTCTTTCAAGAGAAGCACTCTCCAGGGGCACCTGCGTGGCTCAGTCGGTTAAGTGTCCAACTCTTGATTTCAGCCCAGGTCATGATCTCTGGGTCGTGGGATCGAGCCCTGCGTCAGGCTCTGCGCTCAGCGGGTCTCCCTGAAGATTTCTCTCCCTCTCCCTCTGCCCCTTCCCCAGCTTGCACGCACACACTCACTCTCTCTCTCTCTCAAATAAATTAATCTTTAAAAAAAAGAGAGACGCACTCTACAGTCATTAACTTTAGCAATTAAGCAGTCATTGGTGGCCTTATCAAGAGCAACTTCATTATCCCTATTGTCTGTTGAATTTCTAGGATCTCAGAAGAGGAACTGTATAGGAAAGCCTCATAAATGTAATTATTTCTCCTAATGATGGTAGAACTGCCATAGCACAATTATTGCCACTCTTAGGGCTACTGGGATAGTCCCTGAGTGTGAAAAGGAGCCAGATTGCGGGCTGGAATGAGGAGCAAAGCTGGGAGAAAGCATTTACTCAAGCAACTCCAAGGAAATGGACAGTGTACATAGGCTCATCTAGAATATTTAAGTGACAGGATTTATCTTAAGTAGCTTATAAACAAAATTACTTGGGTGGGTTGCTGATTGAGAAAATGCTTGCCAGTTTGTCAGAATGCCAGCACTTTGTTAATTATTTAGCAATAAAAAAGGTTTAATTCTTTCCCCGCTTTCCAGCTAATGGGAAGATAAGAGGTGGGGGAGGGGAGGGCGGGTCAAAGTCCTGCAGCCCTGGGAAAGCTGAGGTTGGCCTCTGTCCTTAGTTTCTGTTATGGAGGCCTGGTGATGGAGTGATGGTTATGGACGGATGTCCCTCCCGCCTGCTTCTCTGCTCCTTGCACACACTCCCACTTGCCCTTGTTACCTTCCTGCTTTGTTCGCCAAGGAGCAGAGTGACCTTCCAGCTGGTGCACACCTGCATTTTTGCTCACTAGCATTTTTACTCGGTTCCTTTAGGAACCAGAAAAACATGCTTTCCCATTTTCTTCCTCTTACTTAAAAGAAGTAAAAAAAGGGGTGGGGGGGGGAGAGGGAGGGCAGGAGAGAGAGAGAGAGCCCAAAAATTGGCAGAAAACCCTGCAAGAAAATGAGTTTGACAGATTTGTTCAGTTTTGGATTTCTGTCTTCCTGTTTCCTGAATCTGTCAGAAAAGCTAAGGCCCTGCCCCCACGATGAATAAATTCCCTAAGGCCACTGTCTGAAAAGAGGGGAGATACACATCATTTTCTCTCCAAATTATCAGAGGAAGATCCATGCAGACAGAACCAAGACACAAATCATTATCTTCAAATTATTGGCGGGAAATCAAATTAATGCTTGAGGCTTTAAAATGGGTGGGCTAATGTGGAGGAGAAAAAAAAAAATAATTGAAAAACAGAATGTCTCATGAATAATAAATAAGTAAAATCTAGTTGTAATTTAATCCAAATCCTACCACTAATGGATTGCTCGTGATTAGTGGTGTGGTATGCTTTTTACCATTTCCTGATATTTCTCCTCTTTACCTTTGCTGTCTCTCCTAAAACATTTATCTTATGACATTTAATTACTTGTTTACACTTTGTTGTCTGCAGTTAGGCCCTGAGCTCTGTGAGGGCTGGCACTAGGCTTACTGCGTGCTCACTGCTCTATGCACAGTAGGTGTTCTAGAAGGTTCCTTTGTGCACCAGAGCAAGTCAAGCAGTTCTTATTTTGCAACCTGGTCTGATCCAGTGAGGAATGGAGGCTAAACGAGTAGTTCTCTCTTCTCCGATGCATTGACTCAACACTTGGCTCTCTGCATTCTGTCCCTGGCTTCCTTCTGGGCTGGCTGATGGTAGTTGTCCCGCTGCCTGATGGAATGAGCCCCTGGCTGGTAGTCAGGAGAAAACCCAGAGCAAATCCCACCTCTGCTCCACCCCACAAAGGACCTTAGCAGGTTTTACTCACTTTTCCTAGCCTTAGAAATTAAATAGGGTAATTATTACCTACCTCATTCAGTTGTAAGATGACTCAGATAAGATAATAACCATGAAAGCACTTTATAAATTATAAAGGTGGTAGTTGTAGTTGAGGGAGCAGAACAATAGCTGCAAATACTATACTTCCTGTGCAACCTTTACTCCTGGCAAGATGCCTTATATAGAGAAGGTTTTATGTATTTGTATGTACGTTTAGCATAAATTCTCTTGGCCTCCAGAACTCCTGCCTGCTTCAAAGCCATGTCCCCATATCACACCCCGATTTCCCCCCAGTATCTGATCCTCTGCAGATTGGGTCCTAATCTCCTGATCCACCCCTGCCTACTGGGCTAAGTGTGGCTGTTGATGCACTGGAGGCCATAGGTAGACCTTCACTTTTCTGCATTATTCTCTGTTGGGAAGCTGCTATCGTCACATTTTTTAAACATTCTCCGGGAGATGGAACCTTGGGGTTTGTTTGAGGAGGGGTCAAGGTCTAAGCAACTCGTTCCCGAGATGTGTCCAGGTGAGTTGAATGGTCAGCTCAGGCTCATTTTGGTGGTGACTCCATGCCCACATAAAACACGGTCGATGCCTTCCTGTGTCTCATACTCTGATGGGGCAGCTAGTTCCTTCTGTGTGTGCTATAATAACAGGCATCAGATAAGCCTGTGAGAGCCCAGAGACTGGGTACTGATCATCTACTGGTGAGATATCAAAGGTTGTCTTTTATTCTTAAGGTCTCAGGGAGGAGAGCTTAAAGTAATCACCTGAAAGAGGCTGAGGTACCCTGGAAAGTAGCATTGAAATGACTTGGTTGTCACTGAGTCTCTTGGTTCTGGACATCTGAAACTTGGAGCAAAAAAAATGGGATTACTATTACAGAAAGAGTATAAAATGAGGAGGGTAGTTCCTTTGGGAAGAATGAAATTCAATGTCCATTGCATGGGAGTGTTATTGGAGGTTCCGAATAAAATTGATTTTTTTTTTAAGATTTTATTTATTTATTTGACAGAGAGAGAGAGCAGGAACACAAGCAGGGGGAGTGGGAGAGGGAGAAGCAGACTCCCCGCTGAGCAGGGAGCCTGATACGGGGCTCGATCCCGGGACCCCGGGATCATGACCTGAGCCGAAGGCAGGCGCTGAACGACTGAGCCACCCAGGAGCCCCCCGAATAAAATTGATTTTTTTTTTCCACTTAAAGAGTAATCATAGAGACCTTTTCAGATTGTTGCCTCAAAAAAATTTTGAAGATTCTAGATTAACAAGACAAGCAAAGATTAGCACTACAGTGTCACTGAATTTCCAAAATTGCAAATACTCTACTATAAAGATATATATAAAACTCTGTGCATCTGAAGTAATGTGCATCCTCCCAAATTAAAAAAAAAAAAAGTGTCAGGGTTACTACAGTTTCAGAGTGGTTGAACTGAACGAATTTTCATGATGGCTCCACTTCCTAATGGTAAATAGAAATATCCTCAATCGTTTGTCAGGCTTCATCTTGGAATTAAGGGACACCAGGAATATGCCCCTTGTATAACATGTTACAGTGTTGTGCCTTTCCAGTCTCCAAAAATAGCAAAAGAGAAAAAGAATAAAGATGGTTTATTGTATGGTAGGGAATGACTTGTCCTTTTCTTGTTTAATTAAAATGTTTTATGTTATTAAATAGATCTCAGCCTGAAGAGCTTTTCACCAGCATAGCACCTATGAGGTTGTGTCAAATTAGTCTCTAGTTAACGGAATAGCATTGGATCTAGGTCACCTTGATGAGGTAGTTCTTGGTTCAGCAGCTCTTCTTTAGCTAGAGGGCATTTCTTGTCAGCCTTTTTGAGACCAAGATTAGTCTTAAAGCTGCTAGTACTGATTGATAGCAGCTAACATTATTATCTTCATGTATGGACCTTAGGTCTCATAACCTTGCCTCAAGACTTGATGAAGCTATTTTGGTCATGCTGTTAACACTTCTTCTATTTTTAATACCAAGTATCTGCATTAGCTGCTGGATGAGTAAATTCAGCTTATTTTTAATTTGTTGAAAAGTTTTGTACCGGTCAGGAACGTTTTTCCATGTGTCTTATCAGAATGTTCAAAATGGTCTTGGTAGTGGCATTGTGAGTGTTTGGAGGTGTGCATTTGTTATTTTCTCTCCCTTGGAACTTCAGAAATACATACTGACTACTTATGGGTTGGAGTCTCTCGAACATTCCTTGTATTTATAAATAACCATTATGTCTGCCAATAATGTTGAGACCTTATAGCTAGCGGCGCTGGTATTTTTGTTCTTTCTTCTACACTTAGCTGTCAAAATTCGAAATGCTGTTTGTAGTGCTTGGAGGCCAGAGATCTTCTTTTTGCCCCTCCAGATCTACTCTCGGCCGCAGGGGGCTTACTTCTATGACTACATCAGTGGGTTCTTTTGCCCTCTGTTTCTAGGTGAATTTAATCAATGCAATCTTTGGCTGAGATTGGAGGGAGAGAGAAGAACAGGTGAATCAGGACATGTATTACCCTCCCTTCCTGTGGAATAGCTTTAGAGTACTGTCATTATACTACATTTTTGGTTTTATTCAGCTTTATTTTGATAATTCTTTGCAATGTATTATGAGCATCAATTTCCAGATCCCTAAAACTTGAAACTCAGAAATAACTTTTATTTCACTTTAACTAGAGAATCCATTTCATAAATGAGAAAAGTGAGGTAAGGTGGTGGGTCTTGCTCCTGAAGTAACCCAAATGTCCATCTACTAGACAAATGGATACATAAAATGTGGTATATCCATCTAATACAATATTATTCAGCCATAAAACAATGAAGTACTGATATGTGGCTACAACATCGATGAATCTTAAAAATATTATGCTAAAGTGAAGGAATTCAGTTACAAAGGACCACATATTGTATGATTCCACTTACATGTAATGCCCAGAATGGTTCTATCTATAGACATAGGAAGTAGAGCAGTGGATGCCTGGGGTTGGGTGGAGGGAGTTGGGAGGGGGGTGGTAACAAAGGTGATAACTAAGAGGTATGGGGTTTCTTTCTGGGTAATAAAAATGTTCTAACATTGATTGTAGTAATGGATGTACAACTCTATGGATATACTAAAAGCCATTAACTTGTATACTTTAAATGGGTGAATTGTATAATATGAGAATTACACTTCAATAAATGAGTTAAAATAGTCAATGTCACTAAAAATAAAGGAAAACCAAGACAAAACCAAAAACACAAAGATATACATTGCATAATCAATATGAGTTTGCAAATACTTGCTTTTAGATTCTGTGAATTTTTAAAACAAGTGTGTGAATATTACTATTACCAGGAAGTATATAAATCTGTGAGATTTGTTAGTTCATTCATAGAATTTGTTTTCCTCTCCAGTTTATGAAGTTTTGTTTCATAGGTTTGTTTGCTTATATATGAGGAGAAAGATCCAAGTAGAAAACTAAATTTCTACAATGTTCTTATTTTAGGGCTTTTATTTCAATGTTACTTGAAATTTACTTTAGGTTTTTATATTGTGTGGGGTTTGCCAGTTCTTTCCTATTGGAGGAGCATATATATAAATCTTGCAAGAATGGAGTCTTCTTCTGAATGCTAAATGTGCTCGTATTGTGGATTTCATATTCTGACAATAAACATTTGTGTAACTTACAGATTAAAATTTTTTTAACCATCTGATCCAATAGTAAAACTTATCCTTTGTACAATTCAGATTCAACTTGACTATAATAGAAATCATTATTCAAACAGTGGAGCAGTACCAGCATTTCAGTGGCACCTAAACTAAGAAGAGAATTAGTAAAATGGTTTTAATTACATGCTTGTCTGTTTGATAGGCAGGAAGAAAAGGAGAGTTTTGCCTTTGAAAAGTGAAGGGGTCTATTTGGAGGAGGGGGTTGTCAATACAATTCCATGCCTTGCTATCAAAAATTATTCTAAAAATTGTTGCTGCATTAAACATAAGGGCCTTTGTTCGAACTCCTGCTATAAGGGTGACAACCTTAAAAATCTAAAAATAGTCTGATTAGAAACCCTAGTTTTACTTTAATAATGTAAAACCTGTATTTCTCTTTATGAAATATCTGCATTTATGAAGTTCATCTGTAGTTAATTTTGACGATAAAATTATTTTATATTTAGTAAGTGTATGCCAGGGCTAAGTCTTCTTTTTCCTGTGTGCCATTCAAATGTACCGTCCAGTTCAAGCCAGTTGAGTTATAGTTTTTTTAAATAAACATTTTGAATTTAAGAATAATTGTTTTAAAGGCCGTGACTAAGTACTTTTCACGTGGTTATCGAAGAGAGTTGTGGCATAAATTGACATCCAAATCCTGAAACATAGGAAGCTCTCAAATATTTGATGAACAAAATGGGGGGGGATAATAGCCTGAGCCCTATCACACTCTACCCCCACTTTTAACTAGAAAGCCCCAGGATGCATTTTTTTTTTTTTGGTCAGATTGGGTACCTCTCTGAGTGAATAATCATCAGAACCTAGGGAGTGTGAAATTTAATTTTGTGATCTTCAAACCCCTAACGTTTAAGTCTGGTATCACCTAAAGAAATAGATAGTGGTGGTTGTCCTGCTTTTCTGAGTTACTAATTATTTCCTCACCCAGGGTACCACTGTAGGGGTCTACTCTTGCTTATAGCGTCTACAGAATTTTGTATTGGAGAATTACGATGATGACGATGATGTTGAAGTAGGCAGGATGATGATAATGGTGGTGATGACCACAACGCTGGAGAAGTAAGAGGTTGATGTAATATTTCTTATAATCTCAGCACCCGGGCAAACAAAGAACCAATTCTACAGTAAGTGACCATGGATTTCCTTAGAGGTTGACAATGACTGGATTATCCCTGTCGTGGCATATTCTTAGCACTTGAGCCAGTGTCTGAGAATGTAGAACAGTAATCCCTTTTCCATATAAGGAGATAGAGGCATTTGTAGTTTTGAAAACAGCAGTCCTTTCAAGAAATTCCTCTATTACATTTGCTCCAGAATGGATTCTCCTTACCCTATAACTCAGGTGCCTTTTTCTGGTAAGACATCTTGTGTAATGAAAATGTTGTTTTGGATACTCCTTAGTATCCTGCCTCCTGGTACATGGATGCTATGTTGTATAGATAATTAGCTGTGAAGCCTAATTGAGTTGGGACCCTGGCTTAAGATCTTGGCTTAGATCTTGTCACCCCTCTGAACAATGAAGTGTCAACAGGAGATAAACCCCTTGGTGATTGAGTTTCTGGCTCAGCTCCCAAGAGCTCCCTTTATAAGCTGGACTGAGGGCTGTTGAGGTGAGCTACAAACTGGGTAGTCACTGTAATTTATAGTTTTTTAGTAGCCACTGGGCATTGCACCCAAATTGTGGTACATCTTCGTCTGTGACATTCTTGGGTATGAGAAATGTTATGGTGAACAGCTGCTGGGAGAGAAGGGACCTGAACATTAATGGTTCTTGGACAAGACAAGCTGAGGGAGTAGGAGAGAGCACAGGCAGGTTTATCAAGAAGCTCAAGAAGCTGAAAGTGTAAGGCCCTTCACTTTTAGACGCTGAGTGCTGGCCTTGCTGGGAGGTATTTCAGAGCGTCCTGGGAGGGAATGAGAGACCAGCTTGTAATCTGGAAACAGTTCTGGTAAATTGCCTGAAGAGATCTCAGAAGAAAGAGACCCGAATATCTCAAGCTCCAGTAATTTTGGCAATTTATGTTCTCATTTTAAGTAAATACTCACTTTAAAAAAAAAAGATTTTATTTATTTATTTGACAGAGAGAGAGACACAGTGAGAGAGGGAATACAAGCAGGGGGAGTGGGAGAGGGAGAAGCAGGCTTCCCACCAAGCAAAGAGCCTGATGTGGGGCTCGACCCCAGGACACCGGGATCATGACCCGAGCCAAAGGCAGACTTTAACTGAGTCACCCAGGCGCCCCAAGTAAATACTCGCTCTAATTTATATTTTGTACCTTTGTTAAATAGGGCTCCAGGTTTTTCTGAATACTCTGGTTTGTTTGCTTAGCACATTCATTTATTTGTTCTTTTTCTTCAGACCACCTCAGAACTGGAGGAGGTGAATAGTTACATTCATCCCTGTTTATTTGTTTTCCTTCCTTCCTCCCTCCCTCCCTTCCTCCCTCCCTTTTCTTATATTGGCACCCTTCTGTTTCTCTCTTATCACACTCTGGTATATCCTCACATGCTGTGGCTAGTGCTTCATGGAGAAATTACTAGTTTAGGAAGCCAGCGAAAGAACAGGGATGAGAGAAACTGTTCAAATCCCCAGGAATTGCTTCCATACAAATACCATCTTCAGACATGAGGATCCTTTTGACACAGGAGAGAGAAAGTCTCCCTCTGCCCCTC